>NC_047018.1:36654084-36954084 GCF_902652985.1 Pecten maximus
ACCCTGGTAAAACAGTTGATGGTATGCACACTCTCACAGCGTCAATGGTGTACCGTGCAGAATAACAGGTCATATTTGTTCCTCAAAAACCATTGTCAATGTAGTTCCGCAGAAAAGCAGTATCATGTAGTTCCGCAGAAAAGCGTTGTCAATTTAGTACCGCAGACAACAAATGTCAATGTAGTACCGCAGAAAATCACAGTGCGTTGTAGAGAACAGCCATGTCAACGTAGTCCCGCACAGAAACACGTGTCAATACATATAATCCCCCACAAAATCACAATATCGTTATAGTCTTGCGCTGAATCACAGATCAAAGTAGTCCCACACATAATCACAGGTCATTGTAATCCCGCACATATAATCACAGGTCATTGTAATCCCGTATATAGTCACAGGTCATTGTAGTCCCGCACATAATCACAGGTCATTGTAGTCCCGTATATAATCACAGGTCATTGTAGTCCCGCACATAGTCACAGGTCATTGTAGTCCCGCACATAGTCACAGGTCATTGTAGTCCCGCACATAGTCACAGGTCATTGTAGTCCCACACATAGTCACAGGTCATTGTAGTCCCGCGCATAGTCACAGGTCATTTAAGTCCCGCACATAATCAAAGGTCATTGTAGTCCTGCAGAGAATCAAAGGTCATTGTAGTCCCGAACATTCACGGGTCATCCTGCACAAATCACATGTTAACTACAGAGCTGTTCAAACGTACACATAATGGTATATTTTACCCTCTGATATTTATCACAGGAAGACAGGAATGGTGAAACATAAAAATGCATTAAGGTAAACATCATTCCTGCTGTCGTTTATCAAAAACAATTAGTGGTTCAATTCTTTACTCGAATATGCTTGGGCTCAGTTGTTCGAAAGGTGATTAGGCTAATAACAGTTTAACAACAATTTTAAACTCATGATAAAATCATTTTTGGTTAAACTAACTTGACAAAATTTAATGACGCTATAACACTCGGGCTCTTCCTACTTGCCTATTTTCAGGAACACACAAGTTTTGAAGTAAATGAGAAATGAGATTTTCACTGATTAAGTGATTAAGCTTATCACCTTTTGAACAACTGGGCGCAGAGGTTTGCATTTGAAATGGCAAAGAGAATACATAGCAGGACATTGTCCGTACGAATGGCTAACTTAAATGAAAAAATGAGGTTTAGTGGCAATATCTTAACAGACCTTGATTCCATTTCGCTTAATATCTCTTTCTCAGGTTCATAAAATCACATATTCACCTCGGTAAAAGTTCATAATTATATCGACATTTTATTGTGTGTAAAATAAACATTTCGAACATTTGGTTCCCGAGATGTTTTTCTAACATGCCATATTTCGATTACCGTTTTTTGTGAAGTTGTAAACGAAAATGGACGCCTAGTGGTGTTACTGCCTTAGCTCACGTTGTAGGGTCTTAGTGTATAAAGAAATGAAAGGGTCTTGGAAAATACATATATATATATATATATATATACATGGATATTAAAGGATGTGGAAGAAATAATATACATGGGCGATTTAAATATTTAGGACAATGTGGCTGGCGGCTCTACAGACGGGGCGGTACCAGTGTCGTGAAGGAACCTACCAAACTAAGCGTGGCCATCAATATGGACCGAGAATAATGGCACCCATTAGGAAAAATCTTCGTGAAAGCATAGATTAACAGATTAGGAGAGTGTATACGAGTTTTAGTTTCATAAATGGAATCTATATTGAGGCAATAATTACCGGAGTGGAATCTTCAGGCAAGAAGTGAAAATTTCTTAATAAAAATGTCTTTCTAATAGTGATGGATCTAAGAGAGACTCTTCAAGACTTCATTGTCTTTGTATATGTTTTTTTTCTATTTCTTACCTTTTAGAACAATCCCCTGTATCCAAGAAAATTCATCGTTGAAAAAAAAAAGAAGGAAAAAAAAGAGCAAAAAAAAAACAACAAAAAAACAGTCAATGGCAAAATACGAAAAACTTGTACATTAACATGGTGTCACTTTAAAAGAACAACTACAATAAGACCAGATGTTTCCTAAGAGTAAGCGTCTTCTGCGTACAGGTATTGAATTAGACGTTTGTTGTCGATTGGTCACTCTACCTATCAGCATCATCATTTCATGACTATAGGATGTTAAACATTTGATAGCAACAAGCCGAAAAACATTGTTAAGAAGAGCGACAGATTAAAAAAGTGCGGAAGGAGGGTCGCCATTTCTGAAACACTACTGAATGCCTAGTGAAATGAGTTGTCCAGTTTAGAAGTTCCGAGTCAGGACCATTTTGTAGGTATTCCTTTCGGAGAGCTATGATAAAGGTGCAGTTTTTGTTGCGAAACAAGAGTATTATTTATGGCTGCCGACGGTCGATTTTGAGCAAGGTTTTGTCCGGATGGTCCGAGACGGGAGTCAGATCGGAAAGACAAGTATGGACTGTAAATATTAAGTGTATGATGTCTGTGTTATAATTTAGATACGGCCATTGTGGAGAGTGGGTCGGGTCAAAGCAGACGACATCTTTCCTTGATCACTGCCCAGCCGCACGCGGTCGGAACAGCCGTGCGGATATCAGATTGGTTTGTTTGGTGATTTTTGACCAATCACAGTCTGTGGATACCTGTACCGTGACACTGTGTTGCTGTAAGCGCCCCCTACAAAAGATTAGGACTGAGAAAGACATCAATATGACATTAGTATCTGATCGGGACGTTCTACCTTGGTATTTGGTCAGCGTGCGACCAACTGAAAGACGTGGCTGAAGGTCTGCCGATCTCGTAGTCAGGACCGCAGTCACTCTAGTTCAGAATTATAATGAGCATGTTCACCGAACCCATTCCGATCCAGTATATATATATATATATATGTTACTGATCAGACGGTCACGAAAGTCACGCGCATATTTTTTGTTGTTGACTAAACTCAACCCTCTGTCTTTCATGATCATATATATGCCACCACATACCAATCTCTCAATATACGTATGCCGGCTTCCGTGTCACGTCCCCTTGATTTTCTAAACTAGTTAATGATTTATTTTGGAAAAGATTTCATTGCCGATGTGGTGTCCTCCGAGAGACTCGCAATAACCGGAGTATGTATTTCGTCCAGGCTCTCGCATTCCCATCGGTCACCACGTGTCAGACGATACACCTCGGGACATGCGGAGTCTAGACTATCAAAGTGCGGCCGTCACCAGCGCCTAGATCTGCTACGTCTGCCTCCTGTAAGACTGCAGGTTTACGTACCCCAAAATACCCATAAACAGTTCCGCTGTTTACCGGGACGTGCGGCTGATAACTTCCGCTACAAATGTCGCTGACAGAATACGTCACCTCCGTCATGGCGATGGCGACTCCGCCAGTATCACTTGTACAAGACGTGTAGAAAAAATAATCGATATTCACTTGATCCATAAATAAAAAGAGACTCAAAATCGACATTTATTTCAAATCTACATAGATTGATATTGACACACGGTTGTAAATGATATTGGGTATGTCTGCCTTCGTTAACATACCGCTATGGCTCGTCTACTCGGCAGACAGTCTTGTAGGGATGTCAATACAACTAAAAATTTTCGATTTTTTTTATTCACATCATAATTTGAAAATAAAGTGTTTTTCAATAGTTCACAGTAAATATAGGAAATAGATGGACGTCTCTATTCTTCGGTGGGTCGCGTCTCGCCCACGTAGATTTGCGCGTGCAGGTCGTGTTTTTGAGAAAATGACGGATAATGATGGTTACCTTCCGGCTATTTGAAACATTAAAATTAAATGTTCTCCGTAGGAAATAAAATTGCATTGTTTGTTTCTTGATGACGAAAAATCAAGTAGGTAAAACAGAAATTATTCATAAACATAGAGAAAAACTGTTCCCTTATCCGCTTTTCCCAAATTAGACGTTATCTGACATTATCAAGTGTACATGTATCGTTCCATCATATATAATCTATATCAAAATATATGATATAATGATCTTATCACTTGGATCATCGGGAAAACGCCTACGAGGGCACATAATGTCTTTGAAATTTAGAAATATATTCTGTATATGGTGTGATAACGAGATATATTCAGTACATGGTGTGATGACGAGAAATATTCTGTACATGGTGTGATGACGAGATATATTCAGTATATGGTGATGACGAGATATATTCAGTATATGGTGTGATGAGATATATTCAGTATATGATGTGATGACGAGATATATTCTGTACATGGTGTGATGATGAGATATATTCAGTTCATGGTGTGATCACCAGACATATTCAGTACATGGTGTGATGTCGAGATATATTCAGTACATGGTGTGATGACGAGATATATTCAGTACATGGTGTGATGACGAGATATATTCAGTACATGGTGATGGCGAGATATATTCAGTACATGGTGATGACGAGATATATTCAGTACATGGTGATGACGAGATATATTCAGTACATGGTGATGACGAAATATATTCAGTACATGGTGTGATGACGAGATATACTCAGTACATGGTGATGACGAGATATATTCAGTACATGGTGTGACGAGATATATTCAGTACATGGTGTGATGAGGAGATATATTCAGTACATCGTGTGACGAGATATATTCAGTATCTGGTGTGATGGCGAGATATATTCAGTACATGGTGTGATGGCGAAATATATTCAGTACATGGTGTGATGACGAGATATATTCAGTACATTGTGTGATGACGAGATATATTTAGTACATGGTTTGGTGACGAGACATATTCAGTACATGGTGTGATGACGATATATATTCAGTACATGGTGTGATGACGAGATATATTATGTATATGGTGTGATGAGATATATTCAGTACATGGTGTGATGACGAGATACATTCAGTACATGGTTCGATGATGAGATATATTCAGTATATGGTGATGACGAGATATATTCAGTACATGGTGTTATGTCGAGATATATTCAGTCCATGGTGTGATCACGAGATATATTCAGTACATGGTGTGATTACGAGATATATTCAGTCCAAAGTGTGATGACGAGATATATTCAGTACATGGTGATGAGATATATTTGGTACATGGTGTAATGAGATATATTTTATACCTGTTGTGATAACGAGATATATTCAGTCCATGGTGTGATGACGAGATATATTCAGTTCATGGTGTGATGACGAGATATATTATGTATATGGTGTGATGACGAGATATATTCAGCAAATGGTGTGATGACGAGGCATATTCAGTACATGGTGTGATGACGAGAAATATTCTGTACATGGTGTGATGACGAGATATATTCAGTACATGGTGTGATGACGAGATATATTCTGTATATGGTGTGATGACGAGATATATTCAGTACATGGTGTGATGACGAGATATATTCAGTACATGGTACGATGACGAGATATATTCAGTATATGGTGTGATGAAATATTCTGTACATGGTGTGATGATGAGATATATTCAGTTCATGTTGTGATCACGAGACATATTCAGTACATGGTGTGATGACGAGATATATTCAGTATATGGTGTGATGACGAGATATATTCTGTACATGGTGTGATGACGAAATATAATCAGTACATGGTACGATGACGAGATATATTCAGTATATGGTGTGATGAAATATTCTGTACATGGTGTGATGACGAGATATATTCAGTACATGGTGTGATGACGATATATATTCAGTATATGGTGTGATGACGAGATATATTCAGTACATGGTGTGATGACGAGATATATTCAGTTCATGTTGTGATCACGAGACATATTCAGTACATGGTGTGATGACGAGATATGTTCAGTACATGGTGTGATGACGAGATATATTCAGTACATGGTGTGATGACGAGATATATTCAGTACATGGTGTGATGACGAGATATATTCAGTTCATGGTGTGATGACGAGATATATTCAGTACATGGTGTGATGAGGAGATACATTCAGTACATGGTGTGATGAGATATTCAGTCCATGGTGTGATGACGAGATATATTCTGTATATGGTGTGATGACAAGATATATTCTGTATATGGTGTGATAACAAGATTGATTCAGTACATGGTGTGATGTCGAGATATATTCAGTACATGGTGATGACGAGATATATTCAGTATATGGTGTGATGTCGAGATATATTCAGTACATGGTGTGATGACGAGATATATTCAGTACATGGTGTGATGAGATATATTCTGTACATGGTGTGATGACGAGATATATTCAGTACATGGTTTGTTGACGAGATATATTCTGTACATCGTGTGATGAGGAGATATATTTAGTACATGGTGTGATGAGGAGATATATTCTGTACATAGTGTGATGACGAGACATATTCAGTACATGGTGTGATGACGAGATATATTCAGTCCATGGTGTGATGACGAGATATATTCAGTACATAGTGTGATGACGAGATATATTCAGTACATAGTGTGATGACGAGATATATTCAGTATATGATGTGATGGCGAGATATATTCAGTACATGGTGTGATGGCGAGATATATTCTGTACATGCTGTGATGACGAGATATATCTAGTACATGGTGTGATGACGAAATATATTCAGTACCTGGTACGATGACGAGATATATTCAGTCCATGGTGTGATGACGAGATATATTCAGTGCATGGTGTGATGACGAGATATATTCTGTACATGGTGTGATGACGAGATATATTCTGTATATGGTGTGATGACGAAATATATTCAGTACATGGTACGATGACGAGATATATTCAGTATATGGTGTGATGAGATAGTCTGTACATGGTGTGATGATGAGATATATTCAGTTCATGGTGTGATCACGAGACATATTCAGTACATGGTGTGATGACGAGATATATTCAGTACATGGTGTGATGACGAGATATATTCAGTACATGGTGTGATGACGAGATATATTCAGTACATGGTGTGATGAGGAGATACATTCAGTACATGGTGTGATGAGATATTCAGTCCATGGTGTGATGACGAGATATATTCAGTATATGGTGTGATGACGAGATATATTCTGTACATGGTGTGATGACGAAATATAATCAGTACATGGTACGATGACGAGATATTTTCAGTATATGGTGTGATGAAATATTCTGTACATGGTGTGATGACGAGATATATTCAGTACATGGTGTGATGACGATATATATTCAGTATATGGTGTGATGACGAGATATATTCAGTACATGGTGTGATGACGAGATATATTCAGTTCATGTTGTGATCACGAGACATATTCAGTATATGGTGTGATGACGAGATATATTCAGTACATGGTGTGATGACGAGATATATTATGTATATGGTGTGATGACGAGATATATTCTGTACATGGTGTGATGACGAGATATATTCAGTACATGGTGTGATGACGAGATATATTCAGTACATGGTGTGATGACGAGATATATTCAGTACATGGTGTGATGACGAGATATATTCAGTACATGGTGTGATGACGAGATATATTCAGTACATGGTGTGATCACGAGATATATTCAGTTCATGGTGTGATGACGAGATATATTCAGTACATGGTGTGATGAGGAGATACATTCAGTACATGGTGTGATGAGATATTCAGTCCATGGTGTGATGACGAGATATATTCTGTATATGGTGTGATGACAAGATATATTCTGTATATGGTGTGATAACAAGATTGATTCAGTACATGGTGTGATGACGAGATATATTCAGTACATGGTGATGACGAGATATATTCAGTATATGGTGTGATGACGAGATATATTCAGTACATGGTGTGATGACGAGATATATTCAGTACATGGTGTGATGAGATATATTCTGTACATGGTGTGATGACGAGATATATTCAGTACATGGTGTTATGACGAGATATATTCTGTACATCGTGTGATGAGGAGATATATTTAGTACATGGTGTGATAACGAGATATATTCTGTATATGGTGTGATGACGAGACATATTCAGTACATGGTGTGATGACGAGATATATTCAGTCCATGGTGTGATGACGAGATATATTCAGTACATAGTGTGATGACGAGATATATTCAGTACATAGTGTGATGACGAGATATATTCAGTATATGATGTGATGGCGAGATATATTCAGTACATGGTGTGATGGCGAGATATATTCTGTACATGCTGTGATGACGAGATATATTCTGTATATCGTGTGATGACGAGAGATATTCTGTCCATTGTATGGCTTAATATATATATATTCCTTTTATTATGCGATCAGCACATTGTATATAAATAAATGGTTTGATCTAGAGATACAACCATTGTTTCGCAGTTTCAGTTTCGAACGTGGTACAGTCGTGCGTTGGTATGTCTGTCAACTACTTCATTTTAACGCCACTTATCCAGAACGTGTAAGACATAATTAGGTAATGAAGAGTCAACGCTGTGTATATGGCGGTTATAGCTTCATTTGGGAGCAGAAGGTCGGGACCAAATTGTTGAATAATAGATGTTAAACTGAGAAGATTTCCGAATCTATTGGTCAGGAAATCAAGACTTTATTTAAGGAGGTATGCTATACGAGAATGTGTCATATATGTTGTTGCATCACAGTGACACTTCTATATATCTCTACATTCTACGTGACTTTATTCATTCCGTTGTTTAATTTCCGTGATATATATTCCCTACATTTATAATCTCACTTAGCTCGCTGTTTGAATTTTCATGATGAATATTTCCCTGTCAAATACTGCTCTACTAGTAAAATTAGACTCGTCTACACTTCCCGATACTTTATATTTTTGCTAATTACTTATATTTTAATATCCATATTGGCCTGTTCTCGGTATACTATTTCTAATTTTACTCGTTATTTATACTTATATGCTTTTTGCAAATTTTGATAAAGTCGGTATAATTTACCTTTATTATTATTATGATATGGTATAATTTTCTCTATCGGGAGCTGGGAGATTATGATTTTGGGTTGTGTCCTTTCGGACGCCCGTCCGTACTTTATATTGTCCGGACTCCTACACTATTTGTCACTGGAACATCATACTTGTAGTATGGGTTCAGCTAGAGGGGGTGGCGTATCATGTATAAAAGAAATAGGTCACTCTGACCTACATTTTCACATTTGACCTACATTGCTCGGGCCTGATCTCTTGCACTCCTTGTCCCTGGAACTTCTCACTTGTGGCACGGGTTCACAATCAATGAACTTCTAACTTTGCCTTACGAAATTTGTTTCAAGTTTCTATGTTTTTACACAAACACATGGTTTAATATTGATGAATTTATTTACATTTTAACCGCAAAATTTTATTATTAAATATTCAGTGTCAAGAATTAGTTTCTACATGAATTCATCATCTGTACATTCTTGCCATATAATTTCGTTGGGGAACTGTAATTCGCCAAATTTTCTTGTTTTATTCATTAGATGTATTTCATAAATGATTTACGTTTCAATTTATTCATTATAATTTCATTCGTAATTATATTTCAATATTAATATGTTCCTCTGTGTAAATATTATACACGTTATTTGTATATATTAAAATCTACCTGCGTTCTATAGATATCAATCTGTTCTTTATACACTATATTCTGTTGTTTATTTAAGAATAAATCGGAATAACTTTGAATTTTGTTAATTCATATATTTAGATTTTAGATTGGTGGTTGGTTATGATTTGAATTTAGTAATTCCAGAAACTTGAGGTATCAAAGCTTGTATATCGTCAGGGTAAACGTCATTACTGGTTTAGCCGACTGTCAAACCGTATAATACAAGGCGGAAGGAAAAGAACGGTTTTGAGCCTATTGCGTTTATAGTTCTGTGAATACAATTTCTTCTTTAATATTTGCAATCTCCCTTTGTATATTATATTATATTATGTTACTTTATTCTTTGTTTGAAATCTATTGGTTTATATTCAGATTCAAATCCGTTTAACTCTTTATAAACATTTATTTTTCATAATTTAGTCTTCTTTATACCGGGTATGTTATATATAAACTGATTCTTAATACATACTATGCTGTTCATAATCGCTTTACTTATCTAACACCTTGAATGGCCGTTACCTTATATGGACCGACCAGACAGAAATGGCATTTATTAGACCGCAAATGCCATTGCTCAATTTAATACATCATGGTTTCAGTTTGCACCAAATTATAATCTACCTAAAAAAGATAAATGCAGAAATATCGATATTATAATAGAACTGTTCCAATATGGCATTGATAGGCGATGTATCGGTTATGGCAAAAAAGCAGACTGGCGTTATATCACAAACGAGTAGAATCTAGCGTATTACGGTGTGTTTGGCTGCAAAGTTGTGTCTTTCACATTCAAACTATAATATCCCAAGACAGACTTTCTCGACATTTTCCCGTTCACTTTAATTCAGTACATTCTATATGCAGAAGTTTTTTTTATTGTTTGTTTTATCCAACCGAATGATAAAGGATATCATATTCTGATAGGAATGTGGTAGGGGTGTATTAAACCACTTAATTAATCCAGTGAAAAGATTAATCAGTACACTTTCTATACATTATATTCCAATCATATTAACATCTACTGAAAAAAAAAATACTGAAAAAATCTGTTAATTTATTTATATAATAACTTATATATCTTATACAGTTGGAGCCTTTAAATAAGGGCGATATATGGTTTTATTAACCTGACAAAAACAGATTCAACCGAGGACGAAGTCCAAGGTTGGTATTTTTTCGCATCTCAATAAAATCGTGTATCGAACAAAATCAAAATGCTATAATAGCTTTATCAAAAATTATTGTAATTAAAAAATATAAGTGAATAGCAAATGCTCAGTGAAAGGAACTAAAACGTAAAAAAAAAAATAGTTACTAACAAATTAAAAATATGCTTTTTACGACAATATCTGTAGAAATCATACTCACTAAACGATACCCGAGCTTATACCGTGAAAAGTTCTATAAATATGTAAAGGAATCACGTGGGTGCGAGTGACGAATCCGTACACAGCGTTCTGCTTACGAGTAGTAACACATGCTTCTTGTAGGACCTACCGTCTTGGAGACACTTTTAATTCTCGTAATGAAGGGAAAATCTTAGTTAGATGAAACTTTTTTTAAAAACATGACGCCCGATGAATATTTACCAACAGTTATAGTCGCTTTAAACACTACACTCCCAACAGTATAACTACGTATCAAAAGGTGATATAATGTATTAATTCATAGATAACGTAATCGCTCCAAAAGTTTCAGACATACTTTTCCCAAGTTGTCTCTGTTGGTTGTAATTATGCGCAAGACAATAGACATTGTCGGACAATGTCAAGGGGAGGTAATTAATACACACTAATCTATTTTTGGAAACACCAAGTCAATTAGTTTTTTTGATCAACTTGTTTAGCATGAGAAATCGATATCATTTTAACGGAGAGTCTTGTGACCTTATTTAGCCAAACAAAATATGTGAAAATATTTATTTATTTATCTATTTGGTTTTGATGTAGATGAGACATTTAACTTTATAGTGCTATCACACTGAAATGCCATACCTGGACACGCCAGCCCGACACTACGTACTGATGACAGGAGGACCAGTCCTTTCCGACATCAGAGAACAGTAAGTACCCGTTTTATAGACCGGGTTGTCTCTGTCAGACAGAGAAATAATAACATTTCCCTGACACTTAACAATATGACCAAATTCATGGTATTGAATAATGAATCATGGAGGCAATTAAAGTATAGTAGTTGTAACCGGTACAACACGTTTTTTAAAGTTGTGTTCGTATCCACAAATTTAGTACCGAATTCTGCAGAATACCAAACAAAAGTCTTCTTATAACAAACGTCCGACCTTTGACCTCTAACCTGTCGACCTGTTACCTCCTATCTGTAACCGGCTAACATGAAACAGTTTGACATGTAACCTCCTATCTGTGACTGACTGGCCTGTAACCTCCGATCTGTAACTGACTGACCTGTAACCTCCGATCTGTAACCGGCTGACCTGTAACCTCCTATCTGTAACTGACTGGCCTGTAACCTTCTATCTGTAACTGACTGGCCTGTAACCTCCATTGTATAACCAGCTGACCTATAACCTCCGATCTGTAACCGGCTGACCTGTAACCTCCGATCTATAACTGACTGACCTGTAACCTCCGATCTGTAACCGCTGACCTATAACCTCCGATCTGTAACCGGCTGACCTGTAACATCCGATCTGTAACCGGCTGACCCGTAACCTCCATTGTATAACCGGCTGACCTGTAACCTCCGATCTGTAACTGACTGGCTGTTACCTCCGATCTGTAACTGACTGGCTGTTACCTCCGATGTGTAACTGACTGGCTGTTACCTCCGATCTGTAACTGACTGGCTGTAACCTCCGATCTGTAACTGACTGCCTGTAACCTCCGATCTATAACTGACTGGCTGTAACCTCCGATCTATAACCGGCTGACCTGTAACCTCCGATCTGTAACTGACTGATCTGTAACCTCCGATCTGTAACTGACTGGCTGTTACCTCCGATCTGTAACTGACTGGCTGTAACCTCCGATCTGTAACTGACTGGCCTGTTACCTCCGATCTGTAACTGACTGGCCTGTAACCTCCGATCTGTAACTGACTGGCCTGTAACCTCCGATCTGTAACTGACTGGCCTGTTACCTCCGATCTGTAACCGGCTGGCTGTAACCTCCGATCTGTAACTGACTGGCCTGTAACCTCCGATCTGTAACTGACTGGCCTGTAACCTCCGATCTGTAACTGACTGGCTGTAACCTCCGATCTGTAACCGGCTGACCTGTAACCTCCGACCTGTAACCGGCTGACCTGTAACCTCCGATCTATAACTGACTGGCTGTAACCTCCGATCTATAACCGGCTGACCTGTAACCTCCGATCTGTAACTGACTGGCTGTTACCTCCGATCTGTAACTGACTGGCTGTAACCTCCGATCTGTAACTGACTGGCCTGTTACCTCCGATCTGTAACTGACTGGCCTGTAACCTCCGATCTGTAACTGACTGGCCTGTTACATCCGATCTGTAACTGACTGGCCTGTTACCTCCGATCTGTAACTGACTGGCTGTAACCTCCGATCTGTAACCGGCTGACCTGTAACCTCCGATCTGTAACTGACTGGCCTGTTACCTCCGACCTGTAACTGACTGGCCTGTTACATCCGATCTGTAACTGACTGGCTGTAACCTCCGATGTGTAACTGACTGGCTGTAACCTCCGATGTGTAACTGACTGGCTGTAACCTCCGATCTGTAACTGACTGGCCTGTAACCTCCATTCTATAACCGGCTGACCTGTAACCTCCGATCTGTAACCGGCTGACCTGTAACCTCCGATCTGTAACCGGCTGGCCTGTAACCTCCGATGTGTAACTGAGTGACCTGTAACCTTCTATCTGTAACTGACTGGCCTGTAACCTCCGATCTGTAACCGGCTGACCTATAACCTCCGATCTGTAACTGACTGGCTGTAACCTCCTATCTGTAACTGACTGGCCTGTTACCTCCGACCTGTAACCAGCTGACCTGTTACCTCCGATCTGTAACCGGCTGACCTGTAACCTCCGATCTGTAACTGACTGGCTGTAACCTCCGATCTGTAACTGACTGGCCTGTTACCTCCGATCTGTAACTGACTGGCCTGTAACCTCCGATCTGTAACTGACTGGCCTGTAACCTCCGATCTGTAACTGACTGGCCTGTTACCTCCGATCTGTAACCGGCTGGCTGTAACCTCCGATCTGTAACTGACTGGCCTGTAACCTCCGATCTGTAACTGACTGGCCTGTAACCTCCGATCTGTAACTGACTGGCTGTAACCTCCGATCTGTAACCGGCTGACCTGTAACCTCCGACCTGTAACCGGCTGACCTGTAACCTCCGATCTATAACTGACTGGCTGTAACCTCCGATCTATAACCGGCTGACCTGTAACCTCCGATCTGTAACTGACTGATCTGTAACCTCCGATCTGTAACTGACTGGCTGTTACCTCCGATCTGTAACTGACTGGCTGTAACCTCCGATCTGTAACTGACTGGCCTGTTACCTCCGATCTGTAACTGACTGGCCTGTAACCTCCGATCTGTAACTGACTGGCCTGTTACATCCGATCTGTAACTGACTGGCCTGTTACCTCCGATCTGTAACTGACTGGCTGTAACCTCCGATCTGTAACCGGCTGACCTGTAACCTCCGATCTGTAACTGACTGGCCTGTTACCTCCGACCTGTAACTGACTGGCCTGTTACATCCGATCTGTAACTGACTGGCTGTAACCTCCGATGTGTAACTGACTGGCTGTAACCTCCGATGTGTAACTGACTGGCTGTAACCTCCGATCTGTAACTGACTGGCCTGTAACCTCCATTCTATAACCGGCTGACCTGTAACCTCCGATCTGTAACCGGCTGACCTGTAACCTCCGATCTGTAACCGGCTGGCCTGTAACCTCCGATGTGTAACTGAGTGACCTGTAACCTTCTATCTGTAACTGACTGGCCTGTAACCTCCGATCTGTAACCGGCTGACCTATAACCTCCGATCTGTAACTGACTGGCTGTAACCTCCTATCTGTAACTGACTGGCCTGTTACCTCCGACCTGTAACCAGCTGACCTGTTACCTCCGATCTGTAACCGGCTGACCTGTAACCTCCGATCTGTAACTGACTGGCTGTAACCTCCGATCTGTAACTGACTGGCCTGTAACATCCGATCTGTAACCGGCTGACCTGTAACCTCCGATATGTAACTGACTGGCCTGTTACCTCCGATCTGTAACCGGCTGCCTGTAACCTCCGATCTGTAACTGACTGGCCTGTAACATCCGATCTGTAACCGGCTGACCTGTAACCTCCGATCTGTAACTGACTGGCCTGTAACATCCGATCTGTAACTGACTGGCTGTAACCTCCGATCTGTAACTGACTGGCCTGTTACCTTCGATCTGTAACCGGCTGACCTGTAACCTCCGATCTGTAACTGACTGGCTGTAACCTCCGATCTGTAACCGGCTGACCTGTAACCTTCTATCTGTGACCGACTGACCTGTAACCTCCGATCTGTAACTGACTGGCCTGTTATCTCCGATCTGTAACTGACTGGCGGTAACCTCCGATCTGTAACTGACTGGCCTGTAACCTCCATTGTATAACCGGCTGACCTGTAACTTCCGATCTGTAACTGACTGGCCTGTAACCTCCATTGTATAACCGGCTGACCTGTAACCTCCGATCTGTAACCGGCTGACCTGTAACCTCCGATCTGTAACTGACTGGCTGTAACCTCCGATCTGTAACTGACTGGCCTGTTACCTCCGATCTGTAACCGGCTGACCTGTAACCTTCGATCTGTAACCGGCTGACCTGTAACCTCCGATCTGTAACCGGCTGACCTGTAACCTCCGATCTGTAACCGGCTGACCTGTAACCTCCGATCTGTAACTGACTGGCTGTAACCTCCGATCTGTAACTGACTGGCCTGTTACCTCCGATCTGTAACTGACTGGCCTGTAACATCCTATCTGTAACCGGCTGACCTGTAACCTCCGACCTGTAACCGGCTGACCTGTAACCTCCGATCTGTAACTGACTGGCTGTAACCTCCGATCTGTAACTGGCTGACCTGTAACCTCCATTGTATAACCGGCTGACCTATAACCTCCGACCTGTAACCGGCTGACCTGTAACCTCAGATCTGTAACCGGCTGGCCTGTAACCGGCTGACCTGTGATCTCCGACCTGTAACCGGCTGACCTTTAACCACCGAGCTATAACCGGCTGACCTATAACCTCCGACCTGTAACCGGCTGACATTTAACCTCCATTCTGTAACATCCTTACTGCTAGGGAATCGTATGCCTACTCAATTACATCCTTTAATCGTACATAAGACTTTCTTTTTATCCACGTTGAATTGAAATAGGCCGTTTATTATATATAAACAAGGCACTTGAAAATATGGATTTTCAAGCCTGACACACAGTGATATACAAGAAAAACATTTGATCCTATGTCCCATGATCCCATGTTGTTCTACATTCCAGAACAACATACCCCGCCCGAAACACTTTATACATGTTTTTCTGTATATTTATACAAAAATAAAATCAACAAACAAACTTTTTCAGTCAGTGATGTTTTCAGTTCGGAAGCTGCTGCCGACAAAAAATTACAGCTGAAACAAACCACAGGAATTCAATGAATTCCTGGATAAGGTTCGGACAAACAGATAACGCTTGTTATTTAAATCTTATAAAGACGTACGTTTACACGTACAATTTTGTTCTTTCGTTTTTTATTTCTCAAAACATCGGTATATGTAACTATATTCATAATTGTGTAGATGTTCTTGATGCACGTGTTCTGAATTGCGACATAATACTGCCTTTTCTACTATAACACCCCCTATTGGCGATTCCAGGAACTACTCCTGGCATTTGCACTTTTAACTTACCGGAACTAGCTCCTGTTATATAAATCTATGAAATAAAGTGTTTAATAAATCAGTGTCACGTAACCAATTAAATATAAAGACAGCTTTGATGTTTATAAATATTGTAATAACTTGCGTCCAATCCGTTTACTTCATATTAAATGTAATTGCAAGAATTCTTCATGCTTAACTTCCGCGTTTTAAATATTTTACATGTACTTCCTGTAAAGTTCGTTCGTAATTCATGCATTATATTATAAGGTAATGCGGTCTGTGTATTACGGACATTTCTACGATGTTATTGCCATCCTTGAACAAGACTCTTTTATCCAAATTCCTCCGAATAGCGTACGACGGGTCTTCCCTTAGTGGTGTTCAATGAGGTAGCCACCAACTACTGCAATACGATTCTGGCTCCAAATGACCCTGGTTGTTCTCATGGCGAACAAACAAACAAAATATGTGTGTGAACAGCGCATGCGCTCTAAATATCTGGTTTGTATGTTGTTGAGAGTGTACGACTTTCCTTCTCGTAGTACATCAATTTATATGTTTGCAAAAACAATCAACAACAGGTTTAATTGAAATGTGAACAAAATAACAGTAGCGTATCCAATTAGCACGTACAGTTAAGTGTCAGGGGGAGCTCCAGAGGGGAGTGCCGCATACGTGTGGTCGGGTGCGCACGCAATGCAAACATGGAGTCATGCATGTTTAATGATAAGTGTGCCTTCTGAGCGGACTGTGTGAAAACGGTTTAATGAGCGAAATGTGTCAATCGTTACAGTTACAGGATACTACAAACGTAAAAACAAGGTCATAAAGGCCGATTCCTACACACAAACATGACCATATTAAGAATATTTTATATTGACTACATTTCATTAAAAGCATGGCCATAAATCCGCCTTTACAATCATGACCATATAAGGAGATTTTGATATTAACATGACCTTATAAGGTGTTTTTTTTTTATAATTGCTACAATTTACACCTGGTTAAAATATGACCATGTATGGAGACTTTTTATACTGACATGACCTTATTAGGAGTGCTTTATAATGGCTACAGCTCGTTACAAACCTGGCCATACAGGAAGTAGATTATATGATGTTGATGTTGCTGGTTTAAAGTCTCGATTTAGGTTACAACCTCTACTCGCGACTCAAGTAGATTATAATGCTATTTCAGACATTATAAATATGACCATAAAAGGAAGTACACGGTTGATGTTCGTACAGCACAATAAAATCAATTCTTTATAGACAGGTAGGTATTAGCTTGATATACGTGTTTGATACGACTCCACAATTTAATTCTGTATGGACAGGTAAATGGTAGATTGATATACCTGTTTGATACGACTCCACAATTTAATTCTGTATGGACAGGTAACTGGTAGATTGATATGCGTATTTTGATACGACTCCACAATTTAATTCTGCATGGACAGGTAAATGGTACATTGATATACGTGGACTCTCTACACCTTGGACTCTCACCTAATTAAGATCTTACACGTGTGTTTGAGTCCCCAATTAGTTCGCGATTTTTTTGCATTATTTAGATCGCATGCTTAATTCCACCATATTCAGCAGTTGTCCGTGGGAACCGGACAATTATAGACAATCATACATCAACACCAGAAAAGCCATTTCGCTGAGTTATAGCTGTATTCCAGCGGCGACAGTCGTCCAAACTTTGGCCAGTTTTTTATGGCCTCCGGCCCTGATGGTCAGTTCGGACGAGTTTGTAGATAGACAATCGACATGTGGACATGGTCAATGGGGTTTTATTGATGGTGATGAATGAGTAAGCACCAAAAAGTGACCGCTGTTTTTCCTGTGAATGTTAATTTTATATAAATATTTGACACATGATGAATGGCACATAGACAGCAATATGAAATTGCTTTTATGGAACACGAAATCTTATTGACACCGATCATAGAACGATAATAGCTATCCGTGACCTTCCAAGACCACTGGACACGCTTCACTGACCCTCATTCGAGCGTTCAAGTCATATTTGCTTAAATACGGAGATATGCAGATTTACGCAGAAATCCACACATAACGTCATATTTGAATGGAAGGTAAATCAAGTACTTGCTTAAAAAAATCGATGATAATTGTGAAAGCCGTACCTAAGTGACACGTATTCGGGGTGTATATAAATACACCATCATTAAAACTGATTTGTGTTCCATTATATCGAATCCCATAAGGAGCATTAAATATTGATTCAAACACTGCAACTTTGTGCCAAGGGGATATAAACGAACATTAACGAAACGTTAAATGAAAACAAAAATCCAATGTTTGTAAAGTACAAATTTATAGATTTACACAGGAGTTAATTGGTAAAATCAACACGCATCGATATAGTGGATACCTACCCGATCTAACTACAATTACCCTTGGTATGGTACCACTAGAGAAAGACAAAGTAGTTATATACACCACTACAGTAGTTATATATACTACCACTACAGTAGTTTTATATACACTACCACTACAGTAGTTATATATACACCACTACAGTAGTTATATATACACCACTACAGTAGTTATATATACACCACTACAGTAGTTATATATACACTACCACTACAGTAGTTATATATACTACCACTACAGTAGTTATATATACACCACTACAGTAGTTATATATACACCACCACTACAGTAGTTATATACACACTACCACTACAGTAGTTATATACACCACCACTACAGTAGTTATATATACACCACCACTACAGTAGTTATATATACACCACCACTACAGTAGTTATATATACACTACCACTACAGTAGTTATATATACACCACCACTACAGTAGTTATATATACACCACTACAGTAGTTATATATACACCACCACTACAGTAGTTATATATACACCACTACAGTAGTTATATATACACCACCACTACAGTAGTTATATATACACCACTACAGTAGTTATATATACACCACCACTACAGTAGTTATATATACACTACTACAGTAGTTATATATACACCACTACAGTAGTTATATATACACCACTACTACAGTAGTTATATATACACCACTCCAGTAGTTATATATACACCACTACAGTAGTTATATATACACCACCACTACAGTAGTTATATATACACCACCACTACAGTAGTTATATATACACTACCACTACAGTAGTTATATATACACCACCACTACAGTAGTTATATATACACCACCACTACAGTAGTTATATATACACCACTACAGTAGTTATATATACACTACTACAGTAGTTATATATACACCACTACTACAGTAGTTATATATACACTACCACTACAGTAGTTATATATACACTACCACTACAGTAGTTATATATACACCACTACTACAGTAGTTATATATACACCACCACTACAGTAGTTATATATACACCACCACTACAGTAGTTATATATACACCACCACTACAGTAGTTATATATACACCACCACTACAGTAGTTATATATACACCACTACAGTAGTTATATATACACCACCACTACAGTAGTTATATATACACCACCACTACAGTAGTTATATATACACCACCACTACAGTAGTTATATATACACTACTACAGTAGTTATATATACACCACCACTACAGTAGTTATATATACACCACCACTACAGTAGTTATATATACACCACCACTACAGTAGTTATATATACACCACTACAGTAGTTATATATACACCACTACTACAGTAGTTATATATACACCACCACTACAGTAGTTATATATACACCACTACAGTAGTTATATATACACCACTACAGTAGTTATATATACACTACTACAGTAGTTATATATACACCACTACTACAGTAGTTATATATACACTACCACTACAGTAGTTATATATACACTACCACTACAGTAGTTATATATACACCACTACTACAGTAGTTATATATACACCACCACTACAGTAGTTATATATACACCACCACTACAGTAGTTATATATACACCACCACTACAGTAGTTATATATACACCACCACTACAGTAGTTATATATACACCACCACTACAGTAGTTATATATACACCACCACTACAGTAGTTATATATACACCACCACTACAGTAGTTATATATACACCACCACTACAGTAGTTATATATACACTACTACAGTAGTTATATATACACCACTACAGTAGTTATATATACACCACTACTACAGTAGTTATATATACACCACCACTACAGTAGTTATATATACACCACTACAGTAGTTATATATACACCACCACTACAGTAGTTATATATACACCACTACAGTAGTTATATATACACCACTACAGTAGTTATATATACACCACTACTACAGTAGTTATATATACACTACCACTACAGTAGTTATATATACACTACCACTACAGTAGTTATATATACACCACTACTACAGTAGTTATATATACACCACCACTACAGTAGTTATATATACACCACTACAGTAGTTATATATACACCACTACAGTAGTTATATATACACCACCACTACAGTAGTTATATATACACCACTACAGTAGTTATATATACACCACCACTACAGTAGTTATATATACACCACTACAGTAGTTATATATACACCACCACTACAGTAGTTATATATACACCACTACAGTAGTTATATATACACTACCACTACAGTAGTTATATATACACCACTACAGTAGTTATATATACACCACCACTACAGTAGTTATATATACACCACCACTACAGTAGTTATATATACACCACCACTACAGTAGTTATATATACACTACTACAGTAGTTATATATACACCACCACTACAGTAGTTATATATACACCACTACAGTAGTTATATATACACCACCACTACAGTAGTTATATATACAGTACTACAGTAGTTATATATATACACCACTACAGTAGTTATATATACACTACCACTACAGTAGTTATATATACACCACTACAGTAGTTATATATACACCACCACTACAGTAGTTATATATACACCACTACAGTAGTTATATATACACTACCACTACAGTAGTTATATACACACTACCACTACAGTAGTTATATATACACCACCACTACAGTAGTTATATATACACCACTACAGTAGTTATATATACACCACCACTACAGTAGTTATATATACACCACCACTACAGTAGTTATATATACACCACTACTACAGTAGTTATATATACACTACTACAGTAGTTATATATACATCACTACAGTAGTTATATATACACCACCACTACAGTAGTTATATATACACCACCACTACAGTAGTTATATATACACCACCACTACAGTAGTTATATATACACCACCACTACAGTAGTTATATATACACCACTACAGTAGTTATATATACACTACCACTACAGTAGTTATATATACATCACTACAGTAGTTATATATACACCACCACTACAGTAGTTATATATACAGTACTACAGTAGTTATATATATACACCACTACAGTAGTTATATATACACCACTACAGTAGTTATATATACACCACTACTACAGTAGTTATATATACACCACTACAGTAGTTATATATACACCACCACTACAGTAGTTATATATACACTACCACTACAGTAGTTATATATACACCACCACTACAGTAGTTATATATACACCACCACTACAGTAGTTATATATACACTACCACTATAGTAGTTATATATACACTACCACTACAGTAGTTATATATACACCACCACTACAGTAGTTATATATACATCACTACAGTAGTTATATATACACCACCACTACAGTAGTTATATATACACCACCACTACAGTAGTTATATATACACTACCACTATAGTAGTTATATATACACTACCACTACAGTAGTTATATATACATCACTACAGTAGTTATATATACACCACCACTACAGTAGTTATATATACACCACTACAGTAGTTATATATACACCACCACTACAGAAGTTATATATACACTACCACTACAGTAGTTATATATACACTACCACTACAGTAGTTATATATACACCACCACTACAGTAGTTATATATACACCACCACTACAGTAGTTATATATACACCACCACTACAGTAGTTATATATACACTACCACTATAGTAGTTATATATACACCACTACAGTAGTTATATATACACCACTACAGTAGTTATATATACACCACTACAGTAGTTATATATACACCACTACAGTAGTTATATATACACCACTACAGTAGTTATATATACACCACTACAGTAGTTATATATACACCACTACAGTAGTTATATATACACCACTACAGTAGTTATATATACACCACTACAGTAGTTATATATACACCACTACAGTAGTTATATATACACCACTACAGTAGTTATATATACACCACTACAGTAGTTATATATACACCACTACAGTAGTTATATATACACCACCACTACAGTAGTTATATATACACCACCACTACAGTAGTTATATATACACCACCACTACAGTAGTTATATATACATCACTACAGTAGTTATATATACACCACCACTACAGTAGTTATATATACACCACCACTACAGTAGTTATATATACATCACTACAGTAGTTATATATACACCACTACAGTAGTTATATATACACTACCACTACAGTAATTATATATACACTACCACTACAGTAGTTATATATACACCACTACAGTAGTTATATATACACCACCACTACAGTAGTTATATATACACCACTACAGTAGTTATATATACACCACTACTACAGTAGTTATATATACACCGACACTACAGTAGTTATATATACACCACCACTACAGTAGTTATATATACACCACTACAGTAGTTATATATACACCACCACTACAGTAGTTATATATACACCACTACAGTAGTTATATATACACTACTACAGTAGTTATATATACACCGACACTACAGTAGTTATATATACACCACCACTACAGTAGTTATATATACACCACTACAGTAGTTATATATACACCACCACTACAGTAGTTATATATACACCACTACAGTAGTTATATATACACCACTACAGTAGTTATATATACACCACCACTACAGTAGTTATATATACACCACTACAGTAGTTATATATACACCACTACAGTAGTTATATATACACCACCACTACAGTAGTTATATATACACTACCACTACAGTAGTTATATATACACCACCACTACAGTAGTTATATATACACCACCACTACAGTAGTTATATATACACCACTACAGTAGTTATATATACACCACCACTACAGTAGTTATATATACACCATCACTACAGTAGTTATATATACACCACCACTACAGTAGTTATATATACACTACTACTACAGTAGTTATATATACACCACTACAGTAGTTATATATACACCACCACTACAGTAGTTATATATACACTACCACTACAGTAGTTATATATACACCACCACTACAGTAGTTATATATACACCACTACAGTAGTTATATATACACTACCACTACAGTAGTTATATATACACCACTACAGTAGTTATATATACACCACCACTACAGTAGTTATATATACACTACTACTACAGTAGTTATATACACCACCACTACAGTAGTTATATATACACCACTACTACAGTAGTTATATATATACACCACCACTACAGTAGTTATATATACACCACTACTACAGTAGTTATATATACACCACTACAGTAGTTATATATACACTACTACAGTAGTTATATATACACTACTACAGTAGTTATATATACACTACTACAGTAGTTATATATACACCACCACTACAGTAGTTATATATACACCACCACTACAGTAGTTATATATACACTACTACAGTAGTTATATATACACTACTACAGTAGTTATATATACACTACTACAGTAGTTATATATACACCACTACAGTAGTTATATATACACCACTACAGTAGTTATATATACACTACTACAGTAGTTATATATACACCACCACTACAGTAGTTATATATACACCACCACTACAGTAGTTATATATACACCACCACTACAGTAGTTATATATACACCACCACTACAGTAGTTATATATACACCACCACTACAGTAGTTATATATACACCACCACTACAGTAGTTATATATACACCACTACAGTAGTTATATATACACCACCACTACAGTAGTTATATATACACTACCACTATAGTAGTTATATATACACTACCACTACAGTAGTTATATATACATCACTACAGTAGTTATATATACACCACCACTACAGTAGTTATATATACACCACTACAGTAGTTATATATACACCACCACTACAGTAGTTATATATACACTACCACTACAGTAGTTATATATACACTACCACTACAGTAGTTATATATACACCACCACTACAGTAGTTATATATACACCACCACTACAGTAGTTATATATACACCACCACTACAGTAGTTATATATACACCACCACTACAGTAGTTATATATACACCACCACTACAGTAGTTATATATACACCACTACAGTAGTTATATATACATCACTACAGTAGTTATATATACACCACCACTACAGTAGTTATATATACACCACCACTACAGTAGTTATATATACACTACCACTATAGTAGTTATATATACACCACCACTACAGTAGTTATATATACACCACCACTACAGTAGTTATATATACACCACTACAGTATTTATATATACACCACCACTACAGTAGTTATATATACACCACTAGAGTAGTTATATATACATCACTACAGTAGTTATATATACACCACCACTACAGTAGTTATATATACACTACCACTACAGTAGTTATATATACATCACTACAGTAGTTATATATACACTACTACAGTAGTTATATATACACCACTACAGTAGTTATATATACACCACCACTACAGTAGTTATATATACACCACTACAGTAGTTATATATACACCACCACTACAGTAGTTATATATACACCACCACTACAGTAGTTATATATACATCACTACAGTAGTTATATATACATCACTACAGTAGTTATATATACATCACTACAGTAGTTATATATACATCACTACAGTAGTTATATATACACTACCACTACAGTAGTTATATATACACTACTACAGTAGTTATATATACACCACTACTACAGTAGTTATATATACACTACCACTACAGTAGTTATATATACACCACTACAGTAGTTATATATACACTACCACTACAGTAGTTATATATACACCACTACAGTAGTTATATATACACTACCACTACAGTAGTTATATATACACCACTACAGTAGTTATATATACACCACCACTACAGTAGTTATATATACACCACCACTACAGTAGTTATATATACATCACTACAGTAGTTATATATACACCACTACAGTAGTTATATATACACCACCACTACAGTAGTTATATATACACCACTACTACAGTAGTTATATATACACCACCACTACAGTAGTTATATATACACCACTACAGTAGTTATATATACACCACCACTACAGTAGTTATATATACACCACCACTACAGTAGTTATATATACACCACTACTACAGTAGTTATATATACACCACTACAGTAGTTATATATACACCACTACAGTAGTTATATATACACTACTACAGTAGTTATATATACACCACTACAGTAGTTATATATACACTACCACTACTGTAGTTATATATACACCACTACAGTAGTTATATATACACCACCACTACAGTAGTTATATATACACTACCACTACAGTAGTTATATATACACCACTACAGTAGTTATATATACACCACCACTACAGTAGTTATATATACACTACCACTACAGTAGTTATATATACACCACCACTACAGTAGTTATATATACACCACTACAGTAGTTATATATACACCACCACTACAGTAGTTATATATACACCACCACTACAGTAGTTATATATACACCACCACTACAGTAGTTATATATACACCACCACTACAGTAGTTATATATACACCACCACTACAGTAGTTATATATACACTACCACTACAGTAGTTATATATACACCACCACTACAGTAGTTATATATACACTACCACTACAGTAGTTATATATACACCACTACAGTAGTTATATATACACCACTACAGTAGTTATATATACACCACTACAGTAGTTATATATACACCACCACTACAGTAGTTATATATACACCACCACTACAGTAGTTATATATACACTACCATAATAGTTCCATTTCTGTTTTTTACTCTACGTTATTTACAAGTATAAATTTTAATGCTTTCCTTATATTTTTATTATTTTGCTATCAATTGATATTCGATATTATTCTTCAATCATAGCCCTAAGACCATCTGCTATGTTATAAAATATAGATACATAATAAACTCTATGGAAAGCGAAAGTGGTATGATTGGTTTGTTGATGGGGGTATTGGAGAGAAGTGGAGTAGAAATTGTCCTTGCCTACTAGCCAGTGGTCAGGTTGAGGTTTGTAATATCCACATGCCATCCATCTCCATTACCCACTTCTGCTCCACAGAACACTCTCCCCACGACAGATCTCACTAATTTCCCTGCGCGATCAATACTTTTTCATTTCCTCAAAACTGTAATCTATAACAACAAAACTCTATGTATTCATTAAAATGATAAAAATTAATCTCGCCTTAATTAATGCCCGGAGGCGCATCTATCTTAGCTGTGTCCATCGATACTGTGTGTCGAGCTCCTTCCTATTTACCCAGCCGCTCAAGTCACTGTCCCTCAGGGCACTTTAGGGGGATTTACTTCGTCTTTAGATCAAAATGATACAGTGGTACTGTGAATGAACTCCACAAGTATCCCTTCAGGAGGCCCCTCAAAGAAAAGATAGCCTCTGGCCGTGTAGTCAGGTCATTTTTTTTCAAATATCGATCGGCTGTAATGAAAATCGACGAGCGACCATGTAACCCGTAAAATCACACTGTCCGTGGACCTCGGCTCCCTGGCCGACCAGATATCACAACACAAATATTGAATTCCCAGATTAAAAAAATCGCCATCATTGAAAATGACCTGTCTGACGGAACCAATGGTGTTGTGATGGCGTGCTATATTTGTCTTGTGCTGTTGTAGAATGCGTGCTTACACTGACCACCGCCATCAGGCCATGGGCGCCATCTTATCGATCTCAAGTCAAATCACCACATCTTGTTTTTGTAAAATTATCAGGTTTGACCCTGTCGTTACTAGTAGTAAGGAGTTTAGGACTGGATATTTGGTCCGTGACTCACAAACCACCTCTTTATACACCCTGTGTCTACCCGGATTTATAAATATACAATGCAGAATTAGCTTAATTCTAGATTACAATGCCTTCATGCTACATGTATTTGATTTGACCTCTCTTGTCTTTATTCAGTTTCTTTACGTATGAAGACAATCGAACACATAATTCACTATCCTCACGTAAGGAGACATTTGAAATGGCACGTCAAGATTCCTGATTTCTCAATAGACTCTTGTTCAGACTAAACTAGGTTACCGAGTCGTTGACCCTCTTTCCCTAACCATTTTTATTGACAAACAGTTTAATTATGTAGTTGATTCAGTCGCGCAATTGTGTCAATGTTCCTGGAAGTGAACGGATATCAGGGTCGTACAAATGCTTATCTCAGTCACCTTACAGACATCAGAGTCTTACAGATACTTGTCTTCGATCATATTCCAAAATATCTCTAGTGGTGATAATTTCATCAGGGTCGCACAGATACTTGTCTTCAGTCACGTTATCAAATGTCTCTACTGGTGAACAATGACATCAGGGTCGCACAGATACTTGTCTTCAGTCACATTATCAAATGTCTCTACTGGTTAACAATGACATCAGGGTCGCACAGATGTTTGTCTTCAGTCAAATTCATAGATGTCCCTACTTGGAAACTCCGGGATCACGGTCCTTAGTCCGAAGGACCAAGGTGAGCTTATGCCATACCGTAGCGTCCGTCGTCCGTCCGTCCGTCCGTCCGTCCGTCAACAATTGACTTCTTTTTCATAACCACAGATCAGAATTTGACCAAATTTGGTCAGAAGCATCCCTATGGGATGGGGACTCAAAATTGTACAAATGATGGTGCTGACCCCCAAGGGGTCTGAGGGGTGGGGCCAAAGGGGTCAATTTTGCTCTATTAATATAAACGATTTTTTCTCCGAAACCAAGCAAAGGATATTGCTCCTATTTGCCTGATAGCATCACTATTGGGTTGGGATTCAAAATTGTACAAATGGTGGGGCTGACCCCCTGGGGGCCTGAGGGGCAGGGCCAAAATGGGTCAATATAGCTATATTTATATTAACGAATTCTTCTCTGAAACCGAGCAATTTATATCGCTCATATTTGCCTGGTACCATCACTATGGGGTGGGGATTCAAAATTGTACAAATGATGGGACTGACCCCCCAGGAACCTGAGGGGCGGGGCCAAATGTGGTCATTTGGGCTATATTGATATAAACGACTTCTTCTCTGAAACCGAGCAATGTATATCGCTCATATTTACCTGGTACCATCACTATGGGGTGGGGATTCAAAATTGTACAAATGATGGGACTGACCCCCAGGGGTCTGAGGGGCGGGGCCAAAGGGATCAATTTGGCTCTATAATATAAACGACATTTTCTCCGAAACCAGCAATGGATATTGCTCCTATTTCCCTGATAGGATCACTATGGGGTGGGGATTCAAAATTGTACAAATGGTGGGGCTGACCCCCTGGGAGCCAGAAGGGCGGGGCCAAATGTGTTCAATTGGGCTATATTGATATTAACGAATTCTTCTCTGAAACCGAGCAATGTATATCGCTCATATTTACCTGGTACCATCACTATGGGGTGGGGATTCAAAATTGTACAAATGATGGGACTGACCCCCCAGGTGTCTAAGGGGCAGGGGCCAAATGTGGTCAAGTGGGCTATATTGATATAAACGACTTCTTCTCTGAAACCGAGCAATGGATATTGCGCTTATTTACCTGGTACCATCACTATTGGGTGGGGATTCAAAATTGCGCAAATGATGGTGCTGACCCCCCAGGGGCCTGAGGGGCGGGGCCAAATGTGGTCAATTGGGCTATATTGATATAAACAACTTCTTTGAAACTGAGCAATGGATATTGCTCATATTTGCCTGGTACCATCACTATTTGGTGGGGATTCAAAATAGTACAAATGATGGTGCTGACCCCCCGGAGGCCTGAGGGGCGGGGCCAAATGTGGTCAATTGGGCTATATTGATATAAACAACTTCTTTGAAACTGAGCAATGGATATTGCTCATATTTGCCTGGTACCATCACTATTTGGTGGGGATTCAAAATAGTACAAATGATGGTGCTGACCCCCCGGGGGCCTGAGGGGCGGGGCCAAATGTGGTCAATTGGGCTATATTGATATAAACCACTTCTCTGAAACAGCTCATATTTGACTGGTAGCATCCATTTGGGTAGGGATTCAAAATTTTATAATGGAAGGAACTGACCCCCAGGGTGCAGAGGGCGGGGTCAAAAGGGGTCAATTGGTTTAAACAACTTCTTTTCTGAAACTAAGCAATGGATATCACTCACATTTGTGTGGTAGCATCCCTATGGGGTTGCACCAAAGTCAATTTGATTTCATGGATTAATGCATTTTTTGGCATAAAAACCTCACGTACCCATATAAAATGCCTAAGATATATTGACATAGCAATACCAGTGACAAATATACTTAATCATCATTCTTGTTTCATATCTCTTGAAATCCAGGTGAGCGATACAGGCCCTCTGGGCCTCTTGTTAAAAAATGGCATTTGTGGTGATAATACATAGCTCATGGTCTTAGACATGCTTGTCCTCGGTCACATTCCATGCTGTTCTTAGAGTGTACATGATGATAATTCAAAGTGCTTGTCCTCGTTCCCAAATGTAGTCGGTGTTGTACTTAAATAATTATATCATGGTCACCCAGATGCTTGTCTGCAGTTTCAGTCCCGGATGAACAATATATTTACATGTTCACGGTGTAGGTGATATGTATCAGCTGTTTTATACACTGGTTACGTCATACATACAGATCAAATACCTTCCTTATAGCAATTAAAGATTTTAAAACAGACAAATTTGCCCAGTTTATTGTCAATTGTTGAATCCAGTGTTATTTTTTATGACAAACGTGAATCGTCTCGGAGTCTCCAGTGTGGGGTGGTCGGGTGTCGCAGTACCATTACAATCGACTTTCATCTAGGCGTCCGGGGTTCGATTCCCTGATCGGACATGAAATAGTATATGGGTCACCTGCGTGAACCACGTGATATTTCTCCGGGTACCTCGCGAGCTTCTAACTAGGACAACAGGAGTGGTCTATATATATATGTTTATGTAACATCTCTCCTAATTATTCGAAAGTGAAGACGAATATTTTTAGTCTACAATGTAATGTTGTTTAACAAACGTGAATTGTTGTCTCCCTCTCAATTGTAATGTTGTTTAACAAACGTGAATTGTTGTCTTCGACTCCAATGTTACATTGTATAACAAACGTGAATTGTTGTCTGTCCCCAATGTTACATTGTATAACAAACGTTAATTGTTGTCTGTGTCTCCAATGTTACATTGTATAACAAACGTGAATTATTGTCTGTCTCCAATGTTACATTGTATAACAAACGTTAATTGTTGTCGGTGTCCAATGTTACATTGTATAACAAACGTTAATTGTTGTCTGTCTCCAATGTTACATTGTATAACAAACGTTAATTGTTGTCTGTCTCCAATGTTACATTGTATAACAAACGTGAATTGTTGTCATGTCCCCAATGTTACATTGTATAACAAACGTTAATTGTTGTCTGTCTCCAATGTTACATTGTATAACAAACGTTAATTGTTGTCTGTCTCCAATGTTACATTGTATAACAAACGTTAATTGTTGTCTGTCCCCAATGTTACATTGTATAACAAACGTTAATTGTTGTCTGTCCCCAATGTTACATTGTATAACAAACGTTAATTGTTGTCTGTCCCCAATGTTACATTGTATAACAAACGTGAATTGTTGTCTGTGTCTCCAATGTTACATTGTATAACAAACGTGAATTGTTGTCTGTCTCCAATGTTACATTGTATAACAAACGTTAATTGTTGTCTGTCTCCAATGTTACATTGTATAACAAACGTGAATTGTTGTCTGTCTCCAATGTTACATTGTATAACAAACGTGAATTGTTGTCCGTCTCCAATGCTACATTGTATAACAAACGTGAATTGTTGTCTGTGTCTCCAATGTTACATTGTATAACAAACGTTAATTGTTGTCTGTGTCTCCAATGTTACATTGTATAACAAACGTTAATTGTTGTCGGTGTCTCCAATGTTACATTGTATAACAAACGTTAATTGTTGTCTGTGTCTCCAATGTTACATTGTATAACAAACGTGAATTGTTGTCTGTCTCCAATGTTACATTGTATAACAAACGTGAATTGTTGTCTGTGTCTCCAATGTTACATTGTATAACAAACGTTAATTGTTGTCTGTCTCCAATGTTACATTGTATAACAAACGTTAATTGTTGTCGGTGTCTCCAATGTTACATTGTATAACAAACGTTAATTGTTGTCTGTCTCCAATGTTACATTGTATAACAAACGTGAATTGTTGTCTGTGTCTCCAATGTTACATTGTATAACAAACGTTAATTGTTGTCTGTCTCCAATGTTACATTGTATAACAAACGTGAATTGTTGTCTGTGTCTCCAATGTTACATTGTATAACAAACGTTAATTGTTGTCTGTCTCCAATGTTACATTGTATAACAAACGTTAATTGTTGTCGGTGTCTCCAATGTTACATTGTATAACAAACGTTAATTGTTGTCTGTCTCCAATGTTACATTGTATAACAAACGTGAATTGTTGTCATGTCCCCAATGTTACATTGTATAACAAACGTGAATTGTTGTCTGTCTCCAATGTTACATTGTATAACAAACGTTAATTGTTGTCTGTGTCCCCAATGTTACATTGTATAACAAACGTGAATTGTTGTCTGTCTCCAATGTTACATTGTATAACAAACGTGAATTGTTGTCTGTGTCTCCAATGTTACATTGTATAACAAACGTTAATTGTTGTCTTCGACTCCAATGTTACATTGTATAACAAACGTTAATTGTTGTCTGTCTCCAATGTTACATTGTATAACAAACGTGAATTGTTGTCTGTCTCCAATGTTACATTGTATAACAAACGTGAATTGTTGTCTGTGTCTCCAATGTTACATTGTATAACAAACGTTAATTGTTGTCTGACTCCAATGTTACATTGTATAACAAACGTTAATTGTTGTCTGTGTCTCCAATGTTACATTGTATAACAAACGTTAATTGTTGTCTGTCTCCAATGTTACATTGTATAACAAACGTTAATTGTTGTCTGTCTCCAATGTTACATTGTATAACAAACGTTAATTGTTGTCTGTCTCCAATGTTACATTGTATAACAAACGTGAATTGTTGTCTGTGTCTCCAATGTTACATTGTATAACAAACGTTAATTGTTGTCTGTCTCCAATGTTACATTGTATAACAAACGTTAATTGATGTCTGTCTCCAATGTTACATTGTATAACAAACGTTAATTGTTGTCTGTCTCCAATGTTACATTGTATAACAAACGTGAATTGTTGTCTGTGTCTCCAATGTTACATTGTATAACAAACGTTAATTGTTGTCTGTCTCCAATGTAGCATTGTATAACAAACGTTAATTGTTGTCTGTGTCTCCAATGTTACATTGTATAACAAACGTGAATTGTTGTCTGTGTCTCCAATGTTACATTGTATAACAAACGTTAATTGTTGTCTGTGTCTCCAATGTTACATTGTATAACAAACGTTAATTGTTGTCTGTGTCTCCAATGTTACATTGTATAACAAACGTTAATTGTTGTCTGTCTCCAATGTTACATTGTATAACAACGTTAATTGTGTCTGTGTCTCCAATGTTACATTGTATAACAAACGTTAATTGTTGTCTGTCTCCAATGTTACATTGTATAACAAACGTTAATTGTTGTCTGTCTCCAATGTTACATTGTATAACAAACGTGAATTGTTGTCTGTCCTCCAATGTTACATTGTATAACAAACGTTAATTGTTGTCTGTCTCCAATGTTACATTGTATAACAAACGTTAATTGTTGTCTGTCTCCAATGTTACATTGTATAACAAACGTTAATTGTTGTCTGTCTCCAATGTTACATTGTATAACAAACGTTAATTGTTGTCTGTCTCCAATGTTACATTGTATAACAAACGTGAATTGTTGTCTGTCTCCAATGTTACATTGTATAACAAACGTTAATTGTTGTCTGTGTCTCCAATGTTACATCGTATAACAAACGTTAATTGTTGTCTGTGTCTCCAATGTTACATCGTATAACAAACGTTAATTGTTGTCGGTGTCTCCAATGTTACATCGTATAACAAACGTTAATTGTTGTCTGTGTCTCCAATGTTACATCGTATAACAAACGTTAATTGTTGTCTGTGTCCCCAATGTTACATTGTATAACAAACGTTAATTGTTGTCTGTCTCCAATGTTACATTGTATAACAAACGTTAATTGTTGTCTGTCTCCAATGTTACATTGTATAACAAACGTTAATTGTTGTCTGTGTCCCCAATGTTACATTGTATAACAAACGTGAATTGTTGTCTGTCTCCAATGTTACATTGTATAACAAACGTTAATTGTTGTCTGTCTCCAATGTTACATTGTATAACAAACGTTAATTGTTGTCTGTGTCTCCAATGTTACATTGTATAACAAACGTGAATTGTTGTCTGACTCCAATGTTACATTATATAACAAACGTTAATTGTTGTCTGTCCCCAATATAACATTGTATAACAAACGTTAATTGTTGTCTGTCTCCAATGTTACATTGTATAACAAACGTGAATTGTTGTCTGTGTCTCCAATGTTACATTGTATAACAAACGTTAATTGTTGTCTGTCTCCAATGTTACATTGTATAACAAACGTTAATTGTTGTCTGTCTCCAATGTTACATTGTATAACAAACGTGAATTGTTGTCTGTGTCTCCAATGTTACATTGTATAACAAACGTTAATTGTTGTCTGTGTCTCCAATGTTACATTGTATAACAAACGTTAATTGTTGTCTGTCTCCAATGTTACATTGTATAACAAACGTTAATTGTTGTCTGTGTCTCCAATGTTACATTGTATAACAAACGTTAATTGTTGTCTGTGTCTCCAATGTTACATTGTATAACAAACGTGAATTGTTGTCTGTGTCTCCAATGTTACATTGTATAACAAACGTTAATTGTTGTCTGTCTCCAATGTTACATTGTATAACAAACGTTAATTGTTGTCTGTGTCTCCAATGTTACATTGTATAACAAACGTGAATTGTTGTCTGTCTCCAATGTTACATTGTATAACAAACGTTAATTGTTGTCTGTCTCCAATGTTACATTGTATAACAAACGTTAATTGTTGTCTGTCTCCAATGTTACATTGTATAACAAACGTGAATTGTTGTCTGTCTCCAATGTTACATTGTATAACAAACGTGAATTGTTGTCTGTGTCTCCAATGTTACATTGTATAACAAACGTGAATTGTTGTCTGTCTCCAATGTTACATTGTATAACAAACGTTAATTGTTGTCGGTGTCTCCAATGTTACATTGTATAACAAACGTTAATTGTTGTCTGTCTCCAATGTTACATTGTATAACAAACGTTAATTGTTGTCTGACTCCAATGTTACATTGTATAACAAACGTTAATTGTTGTCGGTGTCTCCAATGTTACATTGTATAACAAACGTTAATTGTGTCTGTCTCCAATGTTACATTGTATAACAAACGTTAATTGTTGTCTGTCTCCAATGTTACATTGTATAACAAACGTGAATTGTTGTCTGTCTCCAATGTTACATTGTATAACAAACGTTAATTGTTGTCGGTGTCTCCAATGTTACATTGTATAACAAACGTTAATTGTTGTCTGTCTCCAATGTTACATTGTATAACAAACGTTAATTGTTGTCTGTCTCCAATGTTACATTGTATAACAAACGTGAATTGTTGTCTGTGTCTCCAATGTTACATTGTATAACAAACGTGAATTGTTGTCTGTCTCCAATGTTACATTGTATAACAAACGTTAATTGTTGTCGGTGTCTCCAATGTTACATTGTATAACAAACGTTAATTGATGTCTGTCTCCAATGTTACATTGTATAACAAACGTTAATTGTTGTCTGACTCCAATGTTACATTGTATAACAAACGTTAATTGTTGTCGGTGTCTCCAATGTTACATTGTATAACAAACGTTAATTGATGTCTGTCTCCAATGTTACATTGTATAACAAACGTTAATTGTTGTCTGACTCCAATGTTACATTGTATAACAAACGTGAATTGTTGTCTGTCTCCAATGTTACATTGTATAACAAACGTTAATTGTTGTCGGTGTCTCCAATGTTACATTGTATAACAAACGTTAATTGATGTCTGTCTCCAATGTTACATTGTATAACAAACGTTAATTGTTGTCTGACTCCAATGTTACATTGTATAACAAACGTTAATTGTTGTCTGTCTCCAATGTTACATTGTATAACAAACGTGAATTGTTGTCTGTCTCCAATGTTACATTGTATAACAAACGTTAATTGTTGTCTGTCTCCAATGTTACATTGTATAACAAACGTTAATGGTTGTCTGTCTCCAATGTTACATTGTATTACAAACGTTAATTGTTGTCTGTGTCTCCAATGTTACATTGTATAACAAACGTGAATTGTTGTCTGACTCCAATGTTACATTGTATAACAAACGTTAATTGTTGTCTGTGTCCCCAATGTTACATTGTATAACAAACGTGAATTGTTGTCTGTGTCTCCAATGTTACATTGTATAACAAACGTGAATTGTTGTCTGTGTCTCCAATGTTACATTGTATAACAAACGTTAATTGTTGTCTGTGTCTCCAATGTTACATTGTATAACAAACGTGAATTGTTGTCCGTCTCCAATGTTACATTGTATAACAAACGTTAATTGTTGTCTGTGTCCCCAATGTTACATTGTATAACAAACGTTAATTGTTGTCTGTCTCCAATGTTACATTGTATAACAAACGTGAATTGTTGTCATGTCCCCAATGTTACATTGTATAACAAACGTGAATTGTTGTCTGTCTCCAATGTTACATTGTATAACAAACGTTAATTGTTGTCTGTGTCTCCAATGTTACATTGTATAACAAACGTGAATTGTTGTCTGTCTCCAATGTTACATTGTATAACAAACGTTAATTGTTGTCTGTGTCTCCAATGTTACATTGTATAACAAACGTTAATTGTTGTCTGTCCCCAATGTTACATTGTATAACAAACGTTAATTGTTGTCTGTCCCCAATGTTACATTGTATAACAAACGTTAATTGTTGTCTGTGTCTCCAATGTTACATTGTATAACAAACGTTAATTGTTGTCTGTGTCTCCAATGTTACATTGTATAACAAACGTTAATTGTTGTCTGTGTCTCCAATGTTACATTGTATAACAAACGTTAATTGTTGTCTGTGTCTCCAATGTTACATTGTATAACAAACGTTAATTGTTGTCTGTGACTCCAATGTTACATTGTATAACAAACGTTAATTGTTGTCTGTGTCTCCAATGTTACATTGTATAACAAACGTTAATTGTTGTCTGTGTCTCCAATGTTACATTGTATAACAAACGTTAATTGTTGTCTGTGTCTCCAATGTTACATTGTATAACAAACGTGAATTGTTGTCTGTGTCTCCAATGTTACATTGTATAACAAACGTGAATTGTTGTCTGTGTCTCCAATGTTACATTGTATAACAAACGTGAATTGTTGTCGTGAATTGTTGTCTGTCTCCAATGTTACATTGTATAACAAACGTGAATTGTTGTCTGTCTCCAATGTTACATTGTATAACAAACGTTAATTGTTGTCTTGTCTCCAATGTTACATTGTATAACAAACGTGAATTGTTGTCATGTCTCCAATGTTACATTGTATAACAAACGTGAATTGTTGTCTGTGTCTCCAATGTTACATTGTATAACAAACGTTAATTGTTGTCTGTCTCCAATGTTACATTGTATAACAAACGTTAATTGTTGTCTGTCTCCAATGTTACATTGTATAACAAACGTGAATTGTTGTCTGTGTCTCCAATGTTACATTGTATAACAAACGTTAATTGTTGTGTCTGTGACTCCAATGTTACATTGTATAACAAACGTTAATTGTTGTCTGTGTCTCCAATGTTACATTGTATAACAAACGTGAATTGTTGTCATGTCTCCAATGTTACATTGTATAACAAACGTTAATTGTTGTCTGTGTCTCCAATGTTACATTGTATAACAAACGTTAATTGTTGTCTGTGTCTCCAATGTTACATTGTATAACAAACGTTAATTGTTGTCTGTGTCTCCAATGTTACATTGTATAACAAACGTGAATTGTTGTCTGTCTCCAATGTTACATTGTATAACAAACGTGAATTGTTGTCTGTCTCCCAATGTTACATTGTATAACAAACGTTAATTGTTGTCTGTGTCTCCAATGTTACATTGTATAACAAACGTTAATTGTTGTCTGTCTCCAATGTTACATTGTATAACAAACGTTAATTGTTGTCTGTGTCTCCAATGTTACATTGTATAACAAACGTTAATTGTTGTCTGTCTCCAATGTTACATTGTATAACAAACGTTAATTGTTGTCGGTGTCTCCAATGTTACATTGTATAACAAACGTTAATTGTTGTCATGTCCTCCAATGTTACATTGTATAACAAACGTTAATTGTTGTCTGTGCCTCCTTAGTTACATCTTATAACTAATGTGAATTGCTGTATCTATCCCCAATGCCATATTGTCTTCGACTCCAATATAACATTGTATTTATAACGTGAATTGTTGTCTATCTCCAATATAGCATTGTATATCAGACTTGAATTGTTGTCTCTGCCTCCAGTTGTGAATTGTTGTCTTTGCCTCCAATTGTGAATTGTTGTCTGTCTCTAATGCTACATTGTAAAACAAACGAGAATTGCTGTCTCTGTCTCCAATGATACATTGTATAACACAATTGAATTGTTGTTTGTCTTCAATGTACCACTGCATACTAATCATGAATTGTTGTCATGTCCTCCATCTTACATTGTATAACAAACGTGAATTGCTGTCTCTGCATCAAACATAACTTTAATAATGATCGTGAATTGATGTTGTGCTTCAATGTAATATTGTATTACAAACGTGCCTTGTTTTCTGTCTCCAATGTTACATTGTATAACAAACGTGAATTGTTGTTTTTGTCTCCTTTTTTACATTATATAAAAAACGTAGCTTGTGGTCTGTTTCCAATGGTACATTGGAAGGGGTAAACATCATTATCGTCTTAGAATAATCACACTTGAGCATCATTTAAAAAAATCAAAAACCATAGTACAAAATTCGTATATTTCAAAATAATGCAAACTTTGTTGGAACTGTCAGGGACTGATTGGCGGGGTCGAACGCACTGATCTTTTAAAAAGCTTGTCAATTTCACGATAGGATGGAATCAATCATAATCTCTTCTATTAGTTTGCGTTTCGATCACCTGGGGTCAAAAATGTGGTCACTGTTACTTTTGATATATTTTCGACGTCCTAACTTTACCGACTTCACTAATGATCCATTTTTTTTCTGAAACTTAGTACAGTTACTCAAAACTATCAAGTTGCATTTCAACTACCCGAGGGCAAATTGAGGTCACTGCGACTATGATAGACATTTAGGGACCTTGCTCAGCAGACTTCATTAATGACATGATTGTCCTGATCAGAAACTTACAACACAAACAACCTCTGGTACGAGTTCAGGTTTTACCCACCTGGGGTCAAATTTGAGGTCACTGTTACTTTGGATATCCTTGCTCTCCCACCATGCACTTACAGCCATCATCTTTTGGGCAGATTTGAGTTTGAATCTCCTGGAGTCAAAGTTGGGGTCACTGCTAGTTGCAACTATAAATAGATGTTCGAAGTTCTCACTCTACCAGCTTCATTCATTATATCAGTTTGTCGTCAAACTTCATACACTTACTCACAGCTATTATCTCTTGAATTAATTTGCATTTCTTTCAAATTAAGGTCACTGTTACTATAAATAGGATTTCATCGTCCTCACTCTACTAAATTTCGTTAACTATCGGATATTCGGTCCATAGTTTTGTTACTTCAAACCCGTACTCACGTTATGATATTTTGTTTGTAGTTTTCCTGTGTCACATAGTGATTAGACAATTCTTGCCATCTTTTGTTGCGTATCTAGGTCGAAGTTGGATAGCGAGGGTATTCGAATCGCTTGAGATGCCTTGTTTATATATGAACATCACATTTTAAACATCTTTTTTCATTCATTCCATCAACTTCGTTAAAGATCCAATTGTCCTGAAACTTGATGCACAGTGCTCAAAGCCATCATCTCTTCTACGAGTTGGCGTTTCAATTACCTGGGGTCAAAAATGAGGTCATTGTTTCTATTAATAGACTTCCGATGTCCTCGCACTACCTACTTCATTAATGACCCAATTATGCTTGAACTTCATACACGTATTCATACCTATCATCTCTTGTGCGAAATTGCATTTCAACTACTTGGGGTAAATTGAGGTCACTGCGACTATAATAGACATTTGGGGACATTTCTCAACAGACTTCATTAATGACACGATCGTCCTGATCAGAAACTTACAACACAAACAACCTCTGGTACGAGTTCAAGTTTTACTCGCCTGGGGTCAAAATTGAGGTCACTGTTACTTTGCGATCTCCTTGCTCTCCCACTATGCACTTATTCACAACCATCATCTTTTGGGCAAATTTGAGATTCAATATCGGGTCAAAATTGAGGTCTCTGTTACTATAAATAGGTTTCCGATCTCTCGCACTACCGAATTCTTCATACAGTTACTCAGAACACCAGCATCTCAAATAATCAAAAATACTTCATAGATGAAAGAATCTTAAGGTGCTTTGCGAAATTATAAATTTCATGACGCATGGGTCTCGCGTATCGTCTGGAATAGAGTAAACATTTATAGTTTATATAGAGAAATCCCATTTTGAGCATCATTTTTCAAGACATTTAAAATCAATAGTACAAAATTCATATACATTGTATTTAAAAATAAAACATGCTTGGTTATAATGATCAATGTGAGACGACAGATTGTTGATGTGCACATATTGGCCCTGTACATTATTAAGGAAAGGGTGATCACATAAGTTGTAATAACATGTACCCAATCCTTTTGTAAACTTTTTGCAATAAAATATGTTTAAAATTGCCCCTGATGAACTCCCATAAACTGATGGACAGTGCCATAAAGGGTCAAATAGAATTGAATTTTCAAAAGTCTTTTTCTTAAGACTTAGATTGATAGAATCAAATACTGTTAACTCTTTCCGTACTTTGTGTTCTTTCCGGATTCCATACCGGAAGAAGTTATTAGGTTCGCCCCCGGAAGTGCATTTTGATGTTGTTGTTTTTTTCATATAGAAACAAAAAGGTTAGTGTTATATTAGGACATTATTGAGAAATATCTAACTGAATTAGATCTAGATGTCGCATTGAACACTGAAACATCCTAGACACTGATATCTAAAATGAAAATGTAGCAAGCCGCCATATTGTTAACATTAACAGCCTATTCAGAAAATATCATAGTGGGAAAAAAGTAACACTAATGAAATAAACACGAATTCATCAACCAAATGCTTGTTTCAAAAGTCTTCAAAAACACCTTTTATAATTATGTCATTGCATTTGATATTTGTATGTGTCGGTTGCTGTTTTTAACAAATCAACATTTCAATTACGTCAGCTTGTGGGGAAGAGGGAGCATGCAATTATGTCGACTATAGTCGACAACGGAACTGAAAGAGTTAATGGATGGATGGAGGAGATACTTATGGTGATTTATCAAAATTTGGATCTCACTCCAACCCCTGGGAAGGGGGTTCAGATTATTATTGTTTATATAGAAAAAATCATATTTTGAGCATCGCTTGATTGATTGCCGTTTGAAATAATCCAAAGTTTGTAATAATTACCGGTATGGGATGGCAGTTTGATTGTATGCATGTTTATTGGTCATGGTCCCGGCGGAGTCAGAAAGAACTTCAATTTCCTTGTTTATATTCTGAGTTGTTAGAATGAAATACCCTTCAGTTTTTAATATGTTTACTATATATTTGATAATGCGCTTTTATAGTTGTTTTTTGTCTTTGTTATTCTTTTGTTTTGCTTTGTTTTTTATCTATTTGTATCAGAACTCAATGCGACCTTTTTGAGGGGTTGTGATAATTCAGTCGGTTAGAATGTCGGTCTAGGTAACCTCAGGTGAAGATCCGAGGTGCGTGGTTCGACGCTCCGTTCCCGATTGTGTTTCTCGAGAAACTGAAACTGTGCTGTCGTAGTTGTGTCCTTGGACAGTATACATTGGCTGCTATAGATGGCATGCAACGCGTCTCTCGTATATTTTGTGAAGTAGCCACCAGCTACTACAATGATAACATGTCTCAAAATTGTCCTGGCTGTTCATGGGGAGATAAAATTCAACAAAGAAAAACTGTGATCATCCAGCCCCTCCAGTTTTCTGTGTACTTAGTTAATCGTTTGTGTCTGTACGTGTATTTGTTTGTGTGTTGGTTCATTGGTTGTGTGCAACTTATCTTCGTATTCTATCCATGGTTTATGAGTGTATTTAATTCATAGATTGTGTGTATTTTGTCAGAATAACTGTAGTGCTCGTGTGTGTTTTGTCAGAATAATTTTTAATTTTTGTTTGTCTGTGTGTGGTGAATTGATTGTGTGTATTTTGTCTGAATATTTTTATCGTTTATATGCATTTTGTACATTTATGTATGTGTGTATTAATTTCATTGTTTGTGTGTATTTTGTATATGTGTACCATGTATGTGTATTTGATACATTGTTTGTGTGTATTTTGTATGTGTGTACCATGTTTGTGTATTTGATACATTGTTTGTGTGTAGTTTGTATGTGTGTACCATGTTTGTGTATTTGATATATTGTATGTGTCTATTTTGTATGTATTTTGTATATGTATTTGATACATTGTTTGTGTGTATTTTGTATGTGTGTACCATGTTTGTGTATTTGATACATTGTTTGTGTGTATTTTGTATGTGTGTACCATGTTTGTGTATTTGATACATTGTTTGTGTCTATTTTGTATGTATTTTGTATATGTATTTGATACATTGTTTGTGTGTAGTTTGTATGTGTGTACCATGTTTGTGTATTTGATATATTGTTTGTGTGTATTTTGTATGTATTTTGTATATGTATTTGATACATTGTTTGTGTGTAGTTTGTATGTGTGTACCATGTATGTGTATTTGATACATTGTTTGTGTCTATTTTGTATGTGTGTACCATGTATGTGTATTTGATATATTGTATGTGTCTATTTTGTATGTATTTTGTATATGTATTTAATTCATTGTTTGTGTGTAGTTTGTATGTGTGTACCATGTATGTGTATTTGATACATTGTTTGTGTATTTTGTATGTGTGTACCATGTTTGTGTATTTGATACATTGTTTGTGTCTATTTTGTATGTGTGTACCATGTTTGTGTATTTGATACATTGTTTGTGTGTAGTTTGTATGTGTGTACCATGTATGTGTATTTGATACATTGTTTGTGTGTATTTTGTATGTATATTTAATACATTGTTTGTGTATTTTGTAACTGTATTTAATATATGGTTTGCATGTATTTTGTATGTGTATATGATACATTGTTTGTGTGTATTTTGTATGTGTATTTAATACATTGTGTGTATTTTGTATGTGTATTTAATACATTGTGTATTTTGTATGAGTATTTTGAAATATTGTTTGTGTATATTTTATATGTGCAGTATTTGACAAATTGTTTGTGTGTATTTGGATGAGTATTTAAAATATTGTTTATCTGTATTTGGTCTATGCATTAAATTATTTTTGATTAATCGTTTCTTTGTGTGTTTTTTTTTTCTGTGTATACACTTCATTGTTTCCATTCTTTGTCCATGTACTTATCCATGGTTTGTGTGTTTTTTTGCTTGTAGGTGAAATTAATTGTTTGGGTGAAGTTTGTGTCTATATGTGATTTTGTGGGTGTTCCCTTTTTTCTATGGTTCGCCCTGTCTGTCCTTTTTCTGTGAGAACATTGCGTTATTTCTATTCTCTGTTGTCTGCTTTAAACGTTTCCATGTAAGATGCTGTGACTGGACCAAATTTATTTTATTATTGATTTTATTGTCTCTAAACCTGGTTCTTTATAATACTGGTCAACTGAACTATTTACTTACGTTATTATCACTGCTGTTTATCTTATAGCTCCCGTTTTAAGCTATATAAGAATTTTCTCTTTTTCATTCTGTTGAATACGCTCTCTAATGGCATAAAGGAGGTCAAAATGGCGATCCGAGAACTTTAATGTTGAATGAGAAATTCTGAATGTTTAGCTCGTTGTGTATGTATCTATATTTACTTACAGTGTAGAAAACAATTTGCTTTGAAGTAGTTCCTTAAGCATTGTAGCGTATGAATTGAACATTGTGTGTATGTGTGTTTTAATTAATGTTTTAATTAATGTTTTAATTTCTTTTAAGTATGAATTAGTAAAAATGATAATGTGTTAATGTATCTATATGGTTTCTTCTTCTTCTTCTTCTTCTTCTTCTTCTTCTTCTTCTTCTTCTTCTTCTTCTCCTTTTCAACAGAATACAGTATTTTTGTCTTAATTCTTGTTTTTCTGTGAATTCAGTGTGTTTAATAGTAGTTTATCTATGTCTTAATTTTTGTATATATATATGAATGGGTATGTTTTGTGTTCGTTCATTTATGTCTTAAGTTTTGTTTATCTAAGAACTGGTATGTTTTTGTATTAGTTTGTTTAAGTCTTAATTTTCGTTTATCTATAAATAAGTATCTTTTCGAATTAGTTCATTTATGTGTCCAGTTTTGTTTATTTTATAAATCGGGAAGATTTTTTGTGGTTTATCTATGTCTTATTTTTTATCTATGAATTGGTAAAAAAAAATTAGGTTTATTTATGTCTTAATTTTTGTTTATCTATGAATTGGTATCTTTTTATATTAGTTTATTTATGTCTTAATTTATGTTTATCCATGAATTAGTGTGTTTTGGTACAAGTTTATGTCTTAAATTTTATACAAAGATTCGCATGTCATAAGATAAAAAAAACATATATATATATATATTTTTTTTTTTTGTGTACAATGTACTAGAATATTCGGTGAATTAATGTGTTTTTAACTCTTAGCTTTATTTTGAGTATTAACTTATTTATGCGAAATATATTCATGTTTGTTTTTGTTGTTTTGTTGTTGTTGTTTCATAAACAGTAAGTATCAATTGTTGTACCACTTCCTTTTTATCTATGTTATGTCGCTAACGGTTTTGGTTTGTTTGGTGGACTTCGGTAATTATTTTGTTTCAACAATTACCAGGGGCCGGTAGTTGTTTACGTGTAATCTAATTGCTCTGAAGTAATACGTCATAGACTAATTCCATACATACACTATTTTCGATATTAATTCATTTTAAAGATATTTATAGACAGCAATATCCAAAAGGTTAATATCATACATATACTGAATTCATTTTTAGATACGTATCGATGTTACGTGACAGTAAAAATAAATATTAATTATACACCTGAACATACCTGCTCTGGATATTAATAAAGAATATGTATTTGATTTTAATTAACGATAATTTCTCCTTTTATATGTTTATATGAAGGTATTACAAACATTTTGACGACGCCTCGCGTCTCGTTTCTGTTACATATTTACACATATTGTATTTGTTTGTTTTTTTTCTTTTCATATTAATCAAGGAATATGAATATTTACTGCTTTGGATTACAACTCTGCATTATTAAAACATACACACCCCTGGTGTTTTAATATCAAGATGCAATATTTGTGATCAAACTCTGGATTTAATATTAAACACGGTTCGACTACGTATTTGGTTTAATGTTCATTCTAATTTCTGTTCCGCACGCGATCCGAGGTAACGGCGAAAACAAATGCGGATAATAGTTATCAGAGTTAAACAATACACACAAACATATCTACACATGTATACTACTACTTCAGCCTACATCAGGATAGTTCCATTATTCATCATATTTAGTTGTCATAGAAATCAAATTTATCCTCTGAAACCTTTTAAGTTACCCTGGTCGCCTTTGTGTGAGTGGTAATTGTCCGGTTATATTACAAGCCCAGTGAGGCAGATTTAATGTTTAAATTTGTGTTTGTAGACGATTAAATAATCACAAGAGTTGCCCATCGATTGGAACCACGTGCTGGGCTTCTTTAATGCATAGTCATACAAACCTATGTATATTGGACACAACTTTGGCCTCGCACAAATCGTGCCGATTTCAACATCCTTAAAAACATAAGGATATGGAAAAACAGACGGACGGCAAGCAGTAATTGACCACAGTCATTTTTGTAGAAAAAAAATCAATACATTCTCACGAAATGTACACGACCCAGCATCCTTAAATCAAATATTCAAAATACTCAACACTGGTGTTTACTAAATTTCATGTGGAAACGTCGTTACTCATATCAGTAGCCATAGAAACCGGACATAACGGCCGATAATCACTAATAAAACTGAAATATAATTTAAGGCCAGCAAGAAAATCAGAATAGGGTTAAATTAAATCAATGGAAAAAAATCAATACCTAGCCCGAGTACAGTGGCTCTGTCCAGTCTGCGTCCACGGCAGTACTGCAGCGATGGGCAGTGGGGCCGCGGACAGGGGGCGACTTGTGGGAAGGTCGGGGCCGCGGACAGGAGTCAAACGGGAACGAGGGTGCCGCTCAAACAAATTGAACCGGGTCTTTGAGGATGATGGCAACGGTAAATTTGTGGCGCCAATAATTGGTAAATTAATTGAATGGCATTAATGAGGGTTTTGTGTATACGTCGATACTAAAGTGAGATTACAGACGCGTCATAAAAACAGTCAGTTGAGGAAAATTACATTGAAAATATTATTAAAGTCACGATGATAGCGTGAACAAAGATTATCCACTGATAGGAGTAACCCCGACAAAGAGGTAGTGAACAACTGGTCAACACTCACACACGAATAGTGTAGTTCTACTCCCAGAGATACAGGCGTAGCCATGATTAGGTGGAGAAGGAACAAAAAAATTTAAAAAAATAAAAACACACCCACACAAAAAACACACAAAAAAATAACAACAAAAGAAAAAAAAACAAAAAAAAAACAACCAAATGAAATAAAATAAAAGACGGGGGAAAAAAATCACCATTAAAAATATAGCTTATGAATTCAATAAAACCCCAATGAGGGCAGAACCCATGTATGGTATGAGGGCGCTATATACCCATATGGTCAGTGTGTACAGATGCTGTGACACGGTCAGTTTCATTGTTTGGACAGATGGTCAAGTTTCCTCTTCACGTGCAGGCTTCCAATTTAAACGACATGAGATCAACAGCAATGGTCAAATCAGTAATACTGTCCAGAGTAGGGGGAAATAATTGTTATGGCCATTTCGGATGAATATTTCTGCGCTCGCAGTTTTATATTAGATCTCGGTATACAGTAATTGATATGCGTCTGACGCATTATTTGTACACTGATACATTCTCCGCGTTTATTTTCTAACTACAACGTGAAATACCGGTATCTCTTGAACGTGTATTACACCTGTCCTGAGTGTGTTATCTCTTGAACGTGTATCACACATGTCCTGAGTGTATTATCTCTTGAACGTGTATTACACATCTCCTGAGTGTATTAACTCTTGAACGTGTATTACACATGTCCTGAGTGTGTTATCTCTTGAACGTGTATCACACATGTCCTGAGTGTATTATCTCTTGAACGTGTATCACACATCTCCTGAGTGTGTTATCTCTTGAACGTGTATTACACAACTCCTGAGTGTGTTATCTCTTGAACGTGTATTACACAACTCCTGAGTGTACTATCTCTTGAACGTGTATTACACATGTCCTGTGTGTGTTATCTCTTAAACGTGTATTACACAACTCCTGAGTGTGTTATCTCTTGTACGTGTATTACACAACTCATGAGTGTGTTATCTCTGGAACGTATATTACAATCTCCTGAGTGTATTATCTCTTGAACGTGTATTACTCAACTCCTGAGTGTGTTATCTCTTGAACGTATATTACAATCTCCTGAGTGTACTATCTCTTGAACGTGTATTTCACATCTCCTGAGTGTATTATCTCTTAAACGTGTATAACACATCTCCTGAGTGTGTTATCTCTTAAACGTGTATAACACATCTCCTGAGTGTGTTATCTCTTAAACGTGTATAACACATCTCCTGAGTGTATTATCTCTTGAACGTGTATTACAATCTCCTGAGTGTGTTATCTCTTTAACGTGTATCACACAACTCCTGAGTGTGTTATCTCTTTAACGTGTTTTACACAACCCCTGAGTGTGTTATCTCTTTAACGTGTATCACACAACTCCTGAGTGTGTTATCTCTTAAACGTGTATAACACATCTCCTGAGTGTGTTATCTCTTGAACGTGTTTTACACAACTCCTGAGTGTGTTATCTCTTAAACGTGTATAACACATCTCCTGAGTGTGTTATCTCTTGAACGTGTTTTACACATCTCCTGAATGTGTTATCTCTTGTACGTGTATAACATATCTCCTGAGTGTGTTATCTCTTGAACGTGTATTACACATATCCTGAATGTGTTATCTCTTGAACGTGCATTACACAACTCCTGAGTGTGTTATCTCTGGAACGTGTATTACACATCTCCTGAGAGTGTTATCTCTTGAACGTGTATTACACAACTCCTGAGTGTATTATCTCTTGAACGTGTATTACACAACTCCTGAGTGTATTAACTCTTGAACGTGTATTACACAACTCCTGAGTGTATTAACTCTTGAACGTATATTACACATCTCCTGAGTGTATTATCTCTTGAACGTGTATTACACATGTCCTGAGTGTGTTATCTCTTGAACGTATATTACAGAACTCCTGAGTGTGTTATCTCTTGAACGTGTATTACACGTGTCCTGAGTGTGTTATCTCTTGAACGTGTATCACACATCTCCTGAATGTGTTATCTCTTGAACGTATATTACAGAACTCCTGAGTGTGTTATCTCTTGAACGTGTATTACACGTGTCCTGAGTGTGTTATCTCTTGAACGTGTATTACACATCTCCTGAGTGTGTTATCTCTTGAACGTGTATTACACATCTCCTGAGTGTGTTATCTCTTGAACGTGTATTACACAACTCCTGAGTGTGTTATCTCTTGAACGTGTATCACACATCTCCTGAGTGTGTTATCTCTTGAACGTGTATTACACAACTCCTGAGTGTATTAACTCTTGAACGTGTATTACACATCTCCTGAGTGTGTTATCTCTTGAACGTATATTACAGAACTCCTGAGTGTGTTATCGCTTGAACGTGTATCACACATCTCCTGAGTGTGTTATCTCTTGAACGTGTATTACACAACTCCTGAGTGTGTTATCACTTGAACGTGTATCACACATCTCCTGAGTGTGTTATCTCTTGAACGTGTATTACACGTGTCCTGAGTGTGTTATCTCTTGAACGTGTTTTACACAACTCCTGAGTGTATTATCTCTTGAACGTGTATTACACAACTCCTGGGTGTATTATCTCTTGAACGTGTATTACACATCTCCTGAGTGTATTATCTCTTTAACGTGTATAACATATCTCCTGAGTGTGTTATCTCTGGAACGTGTATCACACATCTCCTGAATGTGTTATCTCTTGAACATGTATTACACATCTCCTGAGTGTGTTATCTCTTGAACGTGTATTACACAACTCCTGAGTGTATTATCTCTTGAACGTGTATTACACAACTCCGGAGTGTATTATCTCTTGAACGTGTATTACAATCTCCTGAGTGTACTATCTCTGGAACGTGTATTACACAACTCCTGAGTGTGTTATCTCTTGAACATGTATAACATATCTCCTGAGTGTTTTATCTCTTGAACGTGTATCACACATGTCCTGAGTGTGTTATCTCTTGAAAGTGTATTACACATCTCCTGAGTGTTTTATCTCTTGAACGTGTATTACACATATCCTGAATGTGTTATCTCTTGAACGTGTATTACACATCTCCTGAGTGTATTATCTCTTGAACGTGTATTACACAACTCCTGAGTGTATTATCTCTTGAACGTGTATTACACAACTCCTGAGTGTTTTATCTCTTGAACGTGTATTACACATATCCTGAATGTATTATCTCTTGAAAGTGTATTACATATGACCTGAGTGTGTTATCTCTTGAACGTGTATCACACATCTCCTGAGTGTATTATCTCTTGAACGTGTATTACACATCTCCTGAGTGTATTATCTCTTGAACGTGTATTACACAACTCCTGAGTGTGTTATCTCTTGAACGTGTATCACACATCTCCTGAGTGTATTATCTCTTGAACGTGTATTACACAACTCCTGAGTGTGTTATCTCTTGAACGTGTATTACACAACTCGGGGGTGTATTATCTCTTTAGCATTGGACTTTACCTCTGTATTGTATGACATCGGACGTTACCTCTGTATTGTATGACATAGGACGTCGCCTCTGCATTGTATGACATTGGACATTACCTCTGTAGTGTATGACATCGGACGTTACCTCTGTATTGTATGACATAGGACGTTATCTCTGTATTGTATGACATAGGACGTTACCTCTGTATTGTATGACATATGACGTTACCTCTGTATTGTATGACATAGGACGTCACCTCTGTATTGTATGACATAGGACATCACCTCTGTATTGTATGACATAGGACGTTACCTCTGTATTGTATGACATAGGACGTCATCTCTGTATTGTATGACATTGGATGTCACCTCTATATTGTATGACAAAGGACGTCACCTCTATATTGTATGACATAGGACGTCATCTTTGTATTGTATGACATAGGACGTTACCTCTGTATTGTATGACATAGGACGCCACCTCTGTATTGTATGACATAGGACATCACCTCTATATTGTATGACATAGAACGTTACCTCTGTATTGTATGACATAGGACATTACCTCTGTATTGTATGACATAGGACGTTACCTCTATATTGTATGACATTGGACGTCATCTCTGTATTGTATGACATTGGACGTCACCTCTATATTGTATGACATAGGACGTTACCTCTATATTGTATGACATAGGACGTCATCTCTGTATTGTATGTCATTGGACGTCACCTCTATATTGTATGACATAGGACGTCACAGCTATATTGTATGATATAGGACGTCATCTTTGTATTGTATGACATAGGACGTTACCTCTGTATTGTATGACATAGGACGCCACCTCTGTATTGTATCACATAGGACGTTCCCTCTATATTGTATGACATAGGACGTTACATCTGTATTGTATCACATAGGACGTCATCTCTGTATTGTATGACATAGGACGTTACCTCTGTATTGTATGACATAGGATGGTATCTCTGTATTGTATGACATAAGACATCACCTCTGTATTGTATGACATAGGACGTCATCTCTGTATTGTATGACATAGGACGTTACCTCTGTATTGTATGACATAGGACATCACCTCTGTATTGTATGACATATGACGTTACCTCTATATTGTATGACATAGGACATTATCTCTGTATTGTATGACATAGGACATCACATCTGTATTGTATGACATAGAACGTTACCTTTGTATTGTATGACATAGGACATTACCTCTGTATTGTATGAAATAGGACGTTACCTTTTTATTGTATGACATTGGACGTCATCTCTGTATTGTATGACATTGGACGTCACCTCTATATTGTATGACATAGGACGTTACCTCTATATTGTATGACATAGGACGTTACCTCTGTATTGTATGACATAGGACGTCATCTCTGTATTGTATGACATTGGACGTCACCTCTATATTGTATGACATAGGACGTCACCTCTATATTGTATGACATAGGACGTCATCTTTGTATTGTATGACATAGGACGTTACCTCTGTATTGTATGACATAGGACGCCACCTCTGTATTGTATGACATAGGACATCACCTCTGTATTGTATGACATAGAACGTTACCTCTGTATTGTATGACATAGGACATTACCTCTGTATTGTATGACATAGGACGTTACCTATATATTGTATGACATTGGACGTCATCTCTGTATTGTATGACATTGGACGTCACCTCTATATTGTATGACATAGGACGTTACCTCTATATTGTATGACATAGGACGTCACCTCTTTATTGTATGACATAGGACGTCATCTCTGTATTGTATGACATAGGACGTTACCTCTGTATTGTATGACATATGACATCACCTCTGTATTGTATGACATATGACGTTACCTCTATATTGTATGACATAGGACATTATCTCTGTATTGTATGACATAGGACATCACATCTGTATTGTATGACATAGAACGTCATCTCTGTATTGTATGACATAGGACGTTACCTCTGTATTGTATGACATAGGATGTTATCTCTGTATTGTATGACATAGGACATTACCTCTGTATTGTATGACATAGGACGTTACCTCTGTATTGTATGACATAGGACGTTACCTCTATATTGTATGACAGGACGTTACCTCTGTATTGTATGACATAGGACGTTATCTCTGTATTGTATGACATAGGACGTTATCTCTGTATTGTATGACATAGGACGTTACCTCTGTATTGTATGACATAGGACGTCACCTCTGTATTGTATGACATAGGACGTTACCTCTGTATTGTATGACATAGGACGTTACATCTGTATTGTATGACATAGGACATTGCCTGTATGACATAGGACGTAACCTCTGTATTGTATGACCTCGGACGGTACATTTGAATTGTGTGACCTAGGACTTTTTCTACTTTGCCTATGATATAGAACCTAATTGATGCACTGTTTGAACTTGGAATACTGCGTGATTAGAATGGTTCAGTCCACCTGGCTTTTGTCAGATGTTTGTGACAAAGGGATTACGATACAAATCAACATCACAAAGTCCTCAAAGTCAATACAAATAAGATTGAGAACAGAAGCCAATTAATAGTGTTATAAATGTACATTGCCCCGTATATATACATCATATTACAATCATAGTGTATGTGTAGACTGTTAAAAAATATCAATTTTGCAGTTAAACAGGATGATTTTTTTTCGGTAAATGTTCCAAAGATTGCTCAATATATACAGAGTGCTCGGTTGGTATAGTATATTGATTATTCGTCTTTTGGCGGATCAGCTGACTGACCACGTGGGATTTTACGGGTAGTCCTGTTTCCTCTCACCTAAGGTGACCTCCCAAACGCTCCTACCCGGATAATCTACTGGGGAATAATACATTATATTCATTGTAGTCATCTCAATCGTCGTAATATATGTCGCGATCATTGTCTTATATATACTGTGACATCGAGTATTCAGCACGTGCATTGTTACTTTGCAAAATTATAAGGGTTACATCACGTGGAATGTTTACATATAAAATGTACGTGCCTTGTCAGCTTATAAAATGCACGTGCATTGTTAACTTATAAACATACAGCGCGTGCATTGTTAATTTGTAAAATATTACACGTGCATTGTTAATTTGTAAAATATTACACGTGCATTGTTAATTTGTAAAATATTACACGTGCATTGTTGACTTGTACACATTATGAACTACTTATATTTTTTAAATTCTAGAAGATAACACTTCAGTTACATTATCAAAAGCAAGAAAATCACATATCTCTCTGGTAGATATACATTGTATATCGTTTTATTTATATATATATATAAGACACACAGACCCCCAGTAAACAATACACGGCGCCAACACAGTAACCGATTGTTGTTTTACCTATCTCAGAACAGCAAGATGGTGTACATGTGTAAGTGGTTTGCTATATGAAAACAATGTCATGTTTTACACGTGCTTTTAACTTGTGTGTAATGCTATTAGTTTGTAGTCGGTGACTGGTTTGATGGTCTGGGAGAGTTTAGGATGTCGTACTCTAGTTACCTGTGGACAGGTGTGTTTGGCCGCAGGTGTGTTACCAACACGCACGATGTGGACGGAATCCTATTTCAGATTTATTTCCTTTTGATATATGTATACAATAAAAGACACAAAACCTGGTAATATAAATAAAAGTGAAGCTGTAGAGCCAGGATGCTGGACATGTGGTCTTACCACCAGTTAATTGTCATACCAACCGCCAGGTATCTGTACGAATTGGAGTATTGATTTTCTCCCCAGGTCTAAAGATTACAAAAATCCGTTTACAGAACGCGCTGATAACGTAAAAATGTGTCAAAATTTCTTACGCGTATTGATCGTCTCCGGCTGGATATTTCTGCAAATAAATAATAAATAAATGAAATGTGAAAATACTGGATCAATGACTGAGATAGGGAGAGATACATAATTACTGGTGACTGGACCAGAGAGTCCAGCAGCCGAGGACAATGTAAATTTCAAATTAAGCACATAGCGATAATTCTCGATAAACGATTTTGTAAAGAACTTTGTATCCGAATACGAGTCTCGCACATTTGATTGAGTTTACGAGTAAATATCATGGTCGGCGCGCGAGTGGACAATGTTTATAATTAATCAAAATAAAATAATCTCGTGTACCATTTTTTTTGTATATTGTGTGTTTTTATAGATAGTTTGCCTATCAAAGATAAATCTATATATCAAATAAAATATATTTTGTTAAAAAAAAAAGAGAGATAAATTCTCATGTATTCATTTGATAAATTTCATTGCGTGTACATTAGTTAAAAAACGTCAATGCACAGATTTATCCATTCCGGACAATGGCGATGTATTAGATAATATATTTTTCCACAACTACATAATAACATATTTTATGCTTAAATACAGTTAAGATTTCCTGTAAAGTTATTTACTATTAAGACCAAAGAACAGTTGTTCTCGACTTTATCTCCACAAAGGACTGACCAGCTTAAAGTGGATTTTTGTCGCTGGATTAAAATCTTAATTCCAAAGTCAGCAAGTTAACTTTGGCACCGTTCCTGGGTTTACTTTTCCATTTAAGCCGGTTTTTAATTAGTTTAATATTCCACAGGATTGCAACTCGCTGTGTGGTTATCGAGTTTCTTTCAAATATCAATTGGATCAAATTAATTTAAATAAAGTTTTAAATAAACTTTCACTAAATTTAATCTTCAGAATAGGTTTTCTATTAAATAAAGTAAACAGTTCAGCCCTAAGTATGCCTCGGCCTGACTCTAAAGCTAATCGGATCGGAAAGTATATATCTTAGGGCCAAACTAAAATTAAAATGCTTTAAAAGATACGGTTCGCGTGTTTATTTCTATCGGGCATTTCAATCTGAAATTCGTTCCAGATATTTACGCCTTGATCTGATTGTGAACTCTCAATAATGGGACCTCAAAAATTTCACTTGGACTTATGAATATTAAAATATAGCATTTTATGGTATTTACGCTAAAATGTGTTTTTAAAATCAACAACTACTGAAAGGACAAAGGCCACGGCCAGATGCCCACAGAAACCTTATCCACTGACAGGACGCCATGTGAAATATTTGGGCACAAAAAACTTTATGTACTTATAATTCAAAGCCCATCCCATAAATTCAGTATCCCGAAGTCGTTTTAATTTTTTATGAAGTTCAACTCTTCAGATCTTCATTGCATGCAAATAGGCCTGTAATAAGTAAATAAAACACAATATATATACACTTGTATATACAAACAAATCACACTCGTATTTAGTGTATATACAGGCATCTCATAATACATTTATCTACATTAACTCATTTTAAAATTATCACATTATTTTTATCTATAATTCTACATTTAATCAAAATTATTAGAGTGCGTTAAACTAGAACTGGTTGGTTTGTCTGTAACCTGATAGCGACGTCCAACGGTGCGATAGTGACTACAAGTACTTATACAACCGACTCGTACTGAGTAAAACATCGGCTTAGATTAATATTTAATCCGTTTAATTTTCTCAAAACATGGATTTAAAAGTTGTTTTTTTTCTTTTCTTATGAGGGGGATTAAAGTAAAATATTGGCTAATTACACCTCACCCCTGTTCTCACAAATCACTGACTTTGTAAGCCTTCCAGAAAGGTTATCGCCAGCTATTTAAACTCACCCAGTCAAATCGATTTAATTTTCAAATGGAATCCATTTTAATGGTTAAATGGGTTTTAGGTTGAGCGGTTACGTAACCTTCAGGCTATTATCAGCAAATACCGGGTGTTGAAAGAATGTCTAAAATTTAACCTATTGTCGTTATGAAAACAGCTTGAAACCTGCTTTCTGTGTTGACAGCTGGTATCACCTTTGGTCACAAAAGGTCTGTCAGTCCGCCAGGTAAATAATTCAGTCAAATTTTATATTTCACGTGATTTTGTGAAGAAAAAAGAAGTTAATTACCGTTGTGGAGTCATGTAGTTAAGAATTGACCATTACGGCGCGATGGAACAAAGCAATTCGCCATTGATTATAGACTCCATCGATTTCACTACTCTGGAAAATGAAAACTTGTGATAACCAAAATGGCTGTTAACAGATGGTTGGGTTTAACACGGCGTTAGTGGTCAGGGCTCCACAGACAATGTGCTCATTAGGACAAAGGGAAGCGGCCATCTAAAGGGGCCAAATGTTTACAACACTTGTTCCACGTAAATAAATAAATATGTAAATAAATAAAAACGCTAATTGCATCATTTGTGCAATGCCCCAGGCAGTTAACAAAACCCGGGGGCACGTCACATATTTAACACTTCACTACATTTGAAAGAAAGAAAACATAATGAACAATAATTGATTTTAAAAAATTTACTGATTGTTATAAAATAAAGCGAAATTGGATTTCTGGAATATTAAAAGATATAATATATCATAACGAACTTTTATCGAAGGCTTGGGCGCCATGTAACTACGGAAACCGTTTATAGACTAATTTTAATTAAAACAATAATATGAAAAATGGGCTGTATTTTTTTTTTAAGCCTGTAATTGCAGAACGCATGGTTCGTGATCTGTGCATGCCCTTCCTATGAGAAAAACAATCGAATGACAACGCGTTTAAATAAATACTTATGCTTTAGGAGGTTTTCACAGATTGGTCAAGATTGATGAATTACCTACGTAGCTTTTAAGGCCATAAAAAGTCTTACAAATATTTGTTTTCCGGTTTGTGTTTGTCCGTGTAATTTGATGGACACACTGGGTCGGGATAGGTACAGGGATCTGTCCATAGTTTTGACAAGTCTTACTCTATAGTAAAATGTGTCACCCACTTCATCAAGATGTCCTAGCAGTAGATCAGCCCCAGGGATATAAAAAAAGAAAAATTACCTCACCACTATGTACTGGCCATCTTTAATGAGGTACGAATATTGTAAAACGAGTCAGCCAGCCAATCAGACCACGTGTCCGCAGGAAACCTTCAAATTGGACCAGATGAGTTATGACCTTTGTGTGTGATGACTCCGCAGGTCATTTAGTGACCACTCGCTCGGTCACTACTAAATCTTCACTTCAACTCGCGCTCAATTTTCAATTTATTTTCTTATGACAGTCAACAGTAGAAGAAAAAGCCGTTGGCAACTATTTCCCTAAAACTTCCCAATTTCTTGGCATGGTGTGTCAGTTCTACATCAATGTCAACTTTTTAATACACCTGTCAACTTAAAATTTATTGAATTAATTAAAATATGAAACTGATACATATACATGTCAAGATTAAGTTATATTTCGTGTTAATGCTAGGTAGTTTTGAATTATTAAAATATTTTCATCTTTCAGAAAGTGCAGTAAATCTGCCAGAATGCTGGATGTCGGTGATCTATGTGTAGTACGGACAGTCTGTGACAAGGCAGCCATACCCCCTCCCACATATAATCTTCTAATAAAACTGTCTCGAATTTCCATAATTCTAAAACTGCGAAAATAATCTCTATCGTAGAAAACGTAAATTACGTGTACACAAGAACATTCAGTTGTCTAGGTTACCGACAGATTGATGAAAGTGACAATTGCAAAATTTTAATTCAAGATTTCAATATGAAAATTTCTATAGTACAGATAGGTCGGTAATTTGAGAAATGTCCAGCCAGGCATTTTCACATATATGTGTATAAAATCTATGAACCACTTAAAAAAAAAAAGACAATATCTTAAATACCTTTTATAGAGAGCTTTGTACATGTATGGAAATATGTATGGGTGGTCGAATAGCACAGTGGTAACACTCTTGTCTTTCACCTAGGCGACCGGGGTTCGATTCCCTGATCGGACGTGAAAAGTTATGGAGTCACCTTCCCGACCACGTGGGTTTTCTCCAAATTATTTGTTTTCTCTTCGTTTCTGTGAGTTTCTTTTCTTAAAGGTCAATTGTATTTAGTTTCTTTTCGCTTTTGTGAGTTTATAGATAACATATATGGTTTTTCTCTACTTTTGTGAGTTTCTAGATAACATGTATGGTTTTTCTCTACTTTTGTGAGTTCATATAAGTACCGTCATATCTCCTGTGTGAATTCTCTTCGCTACTTTGAATTGATGGGTAATACCCTGTGGTTTTTCTTCAATAATGTAAACTTTTAAGTGACATCATAACCGGTGTGGATTGTCTTCGCTAGTTTGAGTTTCTAAGCGACATCCTAACTCATGGTTGGTTCCCCTCCCTCTTCTGGGTTTCTAAGCGACATCCTAACTCATGGTTGGTTTCCCCTCCCTCCTCTGGGTTTCTAAGCGACACCCTAACTCATGGTTTGGTTTCCCCTCCCTCCTCTGGGTTTCTAAGCGACATCCTAACTCATGGTTGGTTTCCCATCCCTCCTCTGGGTTTCTAAGCGACATCCCAACTCATGGTTGGTTTCCCCTCCCTCCTCTGGGTTTCTAAGCGACATTCTAACTCATGGTTGGTTCCCCCTCCCTCCTCTGGGTTTCTAAGCGACACCCTAACTCATGGTTGGTTTCCCATCCCTCCTCTGGGTTTCTAAGCGACATCCCAACTCATGGTTGGTTTCCCCTTCCTCCTCTGGGTTTCTAAGCGACATTCTAACTCATGGTTGGTTCCCCCTCCCTCCTCTGGGTTTCTAAGCGACACCCTAACTCATGGTTGGTTTCCCCTCCCTCCTCTGGGTTTCTAAGCGACATCCCAACTCATGGTTGGTTTCCCCTTCCTCCTCTGGGTTTCTAAGCGACATCCTAACTCATGGTTGGTTTCCCCTCCCTCCTCTGGGTTTCTAAGCGACATCCTAACTCATGGTTGGTTTCCCCTCCCTCCTCTGGGTTTCTAAGCGACACCCTAACTCATGGTTGGTTTCCCATCCCTCCTCTGGGTTTCTAAGCGACATCCTAACTCATGGTTGGTTTCCCATCCCTCCTCTGGGTTTCTAAGCGACATCCTAACTCATGGTTGGTTTCCCCTCCCTCCTCTGGGTTTCTAAGTGACTTACTAACTGTAATCACTGTAATCACTGGTTGACATCGAATTAAGTCGTTCTGACTACTGTGATGTATCTTGGGTTTTGTAATGATCTTGTGGCAAACACGTGTGGTCCTCCTCAGTGTCAGGGATACATCAAACCAACATGGCTTCTCCCCTCTCTCCTGCGAGTTTCTAAGTGACATCATTACTCATCCTCAAAACTATGAGTTTGTAAGTGACATCATAACTCTTTTCCTGAAAAAAAACTGAGTTTCTAAGTGACATCATAACTCATATCCTCAATACCGTGAGTTTCTAAGTGACATCATAACTCATATCCTCAATACCGTGAGTTTCTCAGTGACATCATAACTCGTATCCTCAATACCGTGAGTTTCTTAGTGACATCATAACTCATATCCTCAATACCGTGAGTTTCTCAGTGACATCATAACTCATATCCTCAATACTGTGAGTTTCTAAGTGACATCATAACTCATATCCTCAATACTGTGAGTTTCTAAGTGACATCATAACTCATATCCTCAATACCGTGACTTTCTTAGTGACATCATAACTTATATCACCTCAATACTGTGAGTTTCTAAGTGACATCATAACTCATATCCTCAATATTGTGAGTTTCTAAGTGACATCATAACTCATACCCTCAATACCGTGAGTTTCTAAGAAACATCATAACTCATATCCTCAATACCGTGAGTTTCTAAGTGACATTATAACTCATATCCTCAATACTGTGAATTTCTAAGTGACATCATAACTCATATCCTCAATACCGTGAGTTTCTAAGTGACATCATAACTCATATCCTAAATACTGTGAGTTTCTAAGTGACATCATAACTCATATCCTCAATACCGTAAGTTTCTAAGTGACATCATAACTCATATCCTCAATACTGTGAGTTTCTAAGTGACATCATAACTCATATTCTCAATACTGTGAGTTTCTAAGTGACATCATAGCTCATATCCTCGATCCTGTGAGTTTCTAAGTGACATCATAACTCATATCCTCAATACTGTGAGTTTGTAAGTGACATCATAACTCATATCCTCAATACTGTGAGTTTGTAAGTGACATCATAACTCATATCCTCAATACCGTGAGTTTCTAAGTGACATCATAACTCACATCCTCAATACCGTGAGTTTCTTAGTGACATCATAACTCATATCCTCAATACCGTGAATTTCTAGGATTACTTTTGTGAGGTTTCTTTATTCTATAATTAACTAGTTTCTGGATAAAATAAATTCTTATTTGTATTCTGTTCAGACACCCAAGTGTTTGTTGGTATCAGGGTTCTCAATTCCTAAAGTCTGATTTGTATTGAATTCCCCAGTCGTACATCACGATCATCTGAAATCTTACGCTCCATGTTTCCATGGTATACACACTTTTTACAATGTTTGTTGTGGATGAGTGTGTTACAAAGCTATCAGATTTTATGACAATCATTTCCGAATGTTTATTTTTAATTGACAATGATGAAAAAAAAAAACCTTATACCTCAAATTTTCCAAGGAAATTAAAACTTGCTGCATTGTAATAAACAACTATACATAAAACCAATTGAGTGTATGGGTAATAAAATGGCTCTGTCTATGTTTATTGCTCCATTCTAAATAATATATGTCTTCGCTCAGTTGTACCATATAGGCTACCATAACAATGGTGTACCTTTGTAGATTCGATTACGTAACTTGTTTCATTCTATTGAACCTTTGGTAGTCTGATAATCTCATGTTATAGAGACGGACATTACCTATGATAATTCAATATATTGTACGAGTATCATATTTCTTCATCTTGTATCGCTGAACAGTCAGAAATGTCAATCACGCTGCCATGAATAGGACATAATTCTATCAAAATCTAGTGATCAGCGAGGTCTTTAATTCCTGTTTTGAAGAATGATTTGTGATGTCTTTCATGATTCCATGAACAAAGGGTAATGCTCACACGAGTAATTTCACTCAAAATTCACTGTCACTTATTTTTCTATGTATGGTGAGTAATGTTACGATTCAATAAACAGTTGTCAATATATCTACTTTCTAGGACTTTTTAATGCTACTCTGGTTTCAATGAACAATGAATATTACTCATATTTTTTTCAAGAGGCCATTATGTCATTTATTTTCATATGAACTAAGGGTAATGTAACATAGAGTTGAATAATGTCAGTCATGTTTATTTAAATGAATAGTAAATGATGGCATTCAAGTTTTGATAAACAGAGAGTAACGTCATTCATGTTTTGATAAAAAAGAGTTATGTCATTCATGTTTGCATAAACATTGAGTAATGTCATTCATGTTTGCATAAACATTGAGTAATGTCATTCATGTTTGCATAAACATTGAGTAATGTCATTCATGTTTGCATAAACATTGAATAATGTCATTCATAAACAGATAGTAATGTAATTTATGTTTTCATAAACATGTAATGTCATTCATGGTCAGAGGAACAGTGAATGATGTTATTTTATTGAAATGAACCGCGAGAAATGTCATTTATACTTCCATGAACAATGTTCTTCATGTCTTAATGAAGAGCAAGTAATGTTGTTCATGCTTCAATAAACAAATAATGTTGCTCATTTTTCATCATACTGCAGTGACAGGAGAAAAGACACTCCCAATTCGATGAACATATAGAGAATAACCCTAAGATATTTTGAGATTTTTGTCGATATATAATTGTACCATCCCTAGTTATTGTTGATGCAAAGCAGAGCCTTTTGATCCTCAAATAAGCCCACTTTCCTAGTGTAGCTTCATTTCAAGTTTCTAGGAACCGGTGCATTCATACCTATATAAATAAACCCCCTCCCCTAGTGTAAGTGTTTACTACCATATCTATCAGTTTTGTACCATATTTATCGTTAACAAGCCCCCTCCCCTAGTGCAAAAGTTTACCATACTTATTCTCAAATAAGCCCCTTCCTCTAGTGTTAAAGCTTTATACCGTATTTACCCTCAAATAAGTCCCCTCCCCTAGTATAAAAGTTTATCCTATTTATCCTGAAAAAAAAACCTCTTCTCATGTAAATATCTTGTATGGTATTTATCCTCAAATAAAGCCCCCTCTCCCTGTGTAAATATCTTGTATGATATTTTTCTTCAAATAAGCCCCCTCTCCTTGTGTAAATATCTTGTATGGTATTTATCTTCAAATAAGCCCCCTCTCCCTGTGTAAATATCTTGTATGGTATTTATCCTCAAATAAGCCCCATCTCCCTGTGTAAATATATTGTATGGTATTTGTCCTCAAATAAGCCCCCTCTCCCTGTGTAAATATCTTGTATGATATTTTTCTTCAAATAAGCCCCCTCTCCTTGTGTAAATATCTTGTATGATATTTATTCTCTAATAAGCCCTCAAATAAGATCCCTCTCCTTGTGGAAATATCTTGTATGGTATTTATCCTCAAATAAAAATTGATTTAAAGTTTAGGAAGGGCTTATTTGTGAACTACTTTTAGCGTGGGAAGGGGCTTATTTGAAGATTAATACAGTAATAATCAATGAACATTCACGAAATATTACTAATGTTACAGAACCTCAATATTATATATATCAACATACTGATTTCTGGTCATTCATCTAGACAATGCCAGCATGAACTAAAACATATTCAGGGAAATAATGTTGTAAAAACAAGACCAATTCTGTATTTAAGGACAACCTTTGAATTTTTATTGCAAAAAAAATTCTAATGACAGTGTAGAAGAGGGAAAATCACTCCACTATACAGAAAAACAGAATATCAACATAGCTGACAAAAGAACACACATGCCATTAGAAAAATCAACATTAGACACCCGTGCTTCGGGGTCAATAAATAAGACGTAATACGTGACCACATGTGGTGGAATTATGGGGCGAGTGCAGAAGACTCTTGTTGGCGTGTACAATAAATTAGTTTAAAATTTATGCAAGAATTCGCAACAAAAATTTGTCAAAAACTCAAAGAAACAAAGACTTAAATCCATTATGCTTTCAACACCGATTGTCACTTGAAGACAACACTCGTTATAACCATCTCAAGAAGTTTGTTGTTCTGACTACACGAGGACATACAGTCTATTCACTACTGTGTCTATACATTAAACTTTGATAAAACTCCCTGAATTTGTCAAATACAGATTTATAATTTGTATATTTTCGCTTCGCATTTAACTTGTTATTCTCTGCCTTAAGTTGTAGTGCTATATATATATGACTTTTCATAAATTTTTTGACATACAGTGCAATAATAATACCTTCTATAATAAATTATGTTTTGCTCAACGAAATTACAAAAAAGACTGTGATGCCCTGGGTTGAGGGTTAAACCATAGTAAAACAACATCTTACGCTGGCTTTTGTTTTCATTATAAACTTGTCACAAACACGTACGACTACAATACCAAACACACATTATTTACTGAGTACAGCCAGGTGCTGGCCACCGCCAAATTGTCCTAGAATCATTTGAAAGTTACAGAGTGAAGCACATAGTGATGTTAGCGGCCTTTTCCAGCTATCTAATAGAACTAACTAAGACTGTACTAGGACTATTTCCCAGAGTTCTGGAATGTAACCATAGTTTTCTGCCTATATTTCCCTAATACAACAGGCCTGACACACGACGGCAGCCCGCCGTACCCCACAGACATTACCACAACTGGACATGACGCTGGACAGCACCCACCCTACGCCACAAACGTCTTTACAATTGGACACCAATAAATACACTAACAGCTACAACAATAGAGTATACTTATTATCCATCGACACATATTAAATACTGTTTTGTGTAAAGACCAAAATATAATTACGTTTCTTCTGAATACACAGAATAAATATTTGACTATATAAAGTGAGGTAGTGATTAAAGGATGGCACACCCTGTCCCCTAGGGCATCAGAAGTGACCGGCCCCGCCCTGCCCGACCGGTCACACACATATAAACACTATGACTAGCTTTCTCACATCTCCCGGTAGTGTGGGCAGTAGGCAGTCACATACCATGTCAGTGTTAAACCATACATTGTGTTTTTTTCTTTCTTTCACAAGTATGGTTAACACACCATGAAATTCTAATTTATTTTCATTCTACTGAACATTAATATTTTTGTTTTTTTAAATATTTCAAAAATAACCTAAGCTGAACAAAAATAATGGTGGTTATGACAGTATTAAGTTACAAATAAAAAATCTGACAAATATCAATATTTAGGAGTCACTTGTGTGATATATAGACGGAGGTTTTACTAATTAACTAGACTATAGTAAATAAAATACAGATGGAAATTGTGTTGGATGAGGTCCGTTGGTCTAGTTTTGGTAACTTTGGTAAGCTGACCTATATGGCCAGGAAAGACTAGAATGTACATATACTTGCATCATTAAATGGCAGAGCAGAAGCTTATATGTTCACACATCAACTGGCTCATTTGACAAACTCATAATACAGTATACTTTACAAGCTTTAACTTGTCAACTTTTCTTCCTATATAAATCTACATAAGATTACAACATAATTTCTTTATCACTTAATCTATAAATAACATATACGGTTTTATTGATAGTCTTTTCAATGGTTCAAGATTTTAAGTCTTGAAAAATTTGATATAATAATCTCATAAAATCTTTTTTCATCCTACCATGACTTTTAAACCTGTTGAAATGGTTATTTACATTTAGTAAATGGTAGAAAGTAAGCTGAACTGCACCATGAATGTGAACATTGCACCAAGTCCCAATAATATCAGTCACACGCTCATGCACATACCCACATATTGCACTCATATAATATATATACATACATGCATACATCTATAACTATGAAATCACACAATAAATATTTATATGTAGAGAAATATACACACACACGTTCACACTCAAAATCAATAAAAAAACCAACTCTACAGTGAACACAGAAGCTTCCAGTCTGCCATTGTTTCATTATCATATCAATACATCTAACAGGAGAAGAAAAAAATTACTTCCTTATGCGACGAGAGAAAGAAAAAACAAACTCAAATATAAACTGTCCTATGCCACCACACCTGGTAGATCATATATATATATATAATTATATATATAATAGCTATAGTACAATATATTCACATATACAGGCAGTAACTGTCCAATTTTCATAATATTCAAACAGGATTATATATGTTAAGCCAGGAAAAACAAGAGCCTCACAAATCGGCATATCAAAAATAGAGTTAATCACGTCATCCGCATGCGTGGCCAACAGATATAACCTGTTGACCATGGAACTCTCTAGGAATGAGGAGAAAAAGGGAAGGGGTTCAAACAACCAATCAAAACACACACATGGAAAAAGTGTCATCATACAAGTTGTTGCTATTTTTACAATTTGTGATTGTGTTCACACAGACACAATGCTGTCAGTTAGCTGTGAGTACCAAGCTGGTCAAATAGACATTTCTGAATCTCATGGTAACCGTTCAGTCATGACCAAGGGTTATTTCAAAGGCGTTACCTTGACGATCGAAAATCACCAAGATAAAACTCAAAGAAACCACTCTTTGGAAAATCTATACATAATAGTATCCATCAAGTTCTATAGCAACAAAATCATTAATCGTATATATATTATAAATATCATAATTGCACAAAAAGTGAATATTGCATGGTTTTAAGACTCTGACATTGCAAGCCCAGTTTGAGATTTGAGTTAATAGAAAATGACCCGTATTATATAATAAGGCAGTGCTCCATATAGATACATTCTTGTTACATTTCAAGCTCAAGTCTGTAACTTGCAATAGCAGATGGTCATCATCATCATCATCACAGCCATACTTCAGGGGATACCTATCTCTAAACACTTGTAAGGAAAAATATACTACATTTTTTATACATACAATACCTCAGGAAGGAAACACCAACACATGTACAGTTATACACTAAACTTAAAATTTGTATACATGGAAAATAGAAATAACCATAGTTGATTTTTAAACAAAACAAAAAAGTCAATAACTGTAAATCCAATATTTTTCTGTCTTGATTTTCTATTAAGCAGGGAAAAAATCCCATAAAAGCTTTTCCATAATAATTCAATCATATTGTAGGTTTCCATGACAACAATCAGCTAGATTTCATCAGCTACCTAATTCCGTCGGTTGGTCATAAAATTCTAACATGCAATCAAAACGATGTCTTGACTAGTTTAGAGGTTAAAATAGAAAACAAGTATTAAGGTCAGCGTTGCCAGTGTTTCCTTATAAGGGAAGCTATGCAGAAAATAAAGAAAAGCTATTGAATGTGGATATTGACTAGGGTAAGTGATAGCATGGATACCTTTACATGGATATGTCCCTATCTAATGCCAGGTACTGTATATATATACAGAGCTGCATTTTAATTGTGACATAAACATGTACAGGCTATTAAAATACTCATATAAAGCACAATAGAAAAACAGATCAATTGTTACCATGAGATTCAAAAATTACTATTTTTTCACAAAAACAAATTTCAAACGTAATAATGAAGCTGACATCCGGTTAGATGTACAGCATCTGGACCATGGCAAGCTTGGAGAAAAACCAACACAAACCATGATATATATACATTTATATGGTTAGGCAAATATTTCAACCAAATGAAAAAACAATGTCAATTCTAAGAAAACAATCCTATTTAATGTCATCATCCACACACACCACATCAAACCTGTCATATATATAGAAATCACAAGAGTTTACACCCCAAAAAACAAACAAAATCTCATCTCTATAAATAAATAACAAGTCATTACTAATAGCCAAATAATATATACTTTTTAACTATTCATTAGTTCAAAACTTATCAATTAAATAAATGCAAAGAATCTTAATATAATATATTAATTTGTGGGGTTCAGGTCAAGATTGTGCTTAAATTACTAAAAAAATTAAATATATATGTATATATATGGGGCAAGATTTTCATTTAACTGCAAGGAATTGTAATTATAAAAAAATAATAATAATAATTGGTTCAAACCAACAAAATTTGAAAAAAAAAAAAAAAAAAAAATGGAAACTATAATCTACAAAACTTGATCGATCATAGCAACAAATAAACTATTGGAGTGTTACAATCGAACCAATGTGTAATACTGAGATTCTTGGCAGGCAGAATTAGCTAGCTACTACACATTTCCTGAAAAATTAGCTGCTGCCTTGAAACAAACAGAAAGTTATAACTAAGTGGACGATCTGCTGACCGTCACCACAACACACGGTATGGAACACAGGAAAACACACAACTAGAACCGAGTATCTAGTCAACTGATTGCACATAACCATTTTCATAAACACAGTTCTGTAATAATTAATGTGATAAATAATCAGAGTTTGACATCACCAATGATACACTGTGAATACCTGAACACACGACCAGTTCCCATCGCTTCCCCTACTCACTGCTCCATAGGGGTGAGGAGAAAGGTAACGGTCACCGGGGCACTCAGCCGTCGCTTCACTGGAATCTTCACCACGGAGGTGAGAAAGTCACTCTGAGAGGAGCAGTCCTCCAGATGGAATGACTGCTGATCGTCACTAGACATATCTTCCTGGAGGTCCTCAACAGCTTGGGCATGGAGACTACCTTGCTGGCGTACAATATTCCCTGAATCATCGTCGTCCATGCTCAAGCCGTTGTTACGGACCATTGACGACATGACTTGCCTCTTAGTATGGACACGGGCCATATGATGCTTAAGCTGTTTGGAGAAGCCAGTTGAAAAGTTACACAAATTGCACGACAGACGCATAGCCGACTTTCCGTTGTTGACTTTAAATGTTCTCTTACGGATGTGTTCCTCCCTGATATGGTGATGACAGAGGATAGGAGATGGGAAGCTTCGCTTGCAGGTTATACATCTGTAGGTTTTGATGTTTCCAGCGGTTTTATGAACAATAAGTCCATGACTGCCCTGTTTGACCTGCATGTTTTCCTTGTTAATAATATTATGCACTTTCACCTCATGGGAGCACACATTATTCAACCATTTGCTCTTGTAATCACAAATGGAGCATGTGTATAGTCTTTGTTTGATTTTGGTGCTGAATCGACGCTTCAAAGAAAACTTTGGACCAGTGAGATACCTCTTTGGGAGAGGCACAGGAGCATGCTCAAATGGTGTCTCTGGTGGTGATGGCGACTGCTGTGATGTGTTAAGACTGACCTGGGCATTATGCTCCTGGATCATGTGAAGATGCATGGACAGCTCACTGGGAAAGACAGCGTCACACAGGCGGCACGTCCTTTGCTCCATACCCATATCAAAGCCCATCATCAAATTTTTTCTGGCTCCCATTGGCATTCCTGGGATCATGCCAGCATGGTCCTTCATTATATGAGCTTTCAACCACTTGCTGCTTTTAAACCGTCGATCACACAGATAACAAACTTCACTGTAGTGATTGAAGTAGCGACTAGCCATGGCTTCATCCTCCATTTTTTTCATAAAATTTCTGGATGGTGCATCATGCATTTTTTGCTTTAAGCGCTCTTCATTCATGCGTATCATGTTGCTGTCAAGTCTAACTCCGAGAGGACTGCAATTGTTCCTATCACGAATGCTGAGATCAGTAGGCAAGGATGAGTTACTTGATGTTTCCACATCTGAGGTAGTTGGGGAATTATTCAAACTTGGTGACAATGAACTTTCACTAGGCAAGATACCATGCTTGTTAAGTTTGTGAGTACGAAGAAAATATTTGTTGCAAACTTCCTTGTTGCATATATCACAACTAACGCGTGAGGAATTTACAGGTTCTTTCCATCTCCAGGTGTGCTTTTCAAAGCCGCTCTTGCTTTTTTGGTTGCCACTCATGCTTAAGTTTAATGGCTTGTTGTTGTTGTTAATTGGACTGTTTGTATTGTTGCTATTCATCATCTGATTCATGCTGTTGTTCATTATGTTGCTGTTGTTCATTATGTTGCTGATGTTGTTGGTCATGATGTTGTTCATACTGTTGCTTACATTGCTGTTCATGCTTATGTTATTATTAATGTTATTGGAGTTGTTGTTGTTGTTGATAATGTTATTGTTCTTCATAAAGTTGGCAAGAGAAAACTTTTCCATATCTGGAGATTCTGATTTTTCACTTCGAATTCCATGAATGTTGAGGCGATGAGTCCTCAAAAAGTACTTGCTACAAAATTCTTTTTTGCAGATCTCACAATAAGCCTCAGGGTCAATTCCCATCTTGACGAGCTCATCATGGGATGGTTTTTCTAGGACTGCATTAGGCGAGAGGTCTGTCGGAACCTCAATGGCCTTGGGAAGAACTGGAAGTGGCAGGGAGGATGGCAGCTGTGGGCTGTGTAGGGAGAAGTCCTTTGGTTCAGACTTGACTTGGTGTGAGTGATGAGGTCTTTCAGATCTCATTTTTGGTGCTACAGGCTTTCCATTTTTGATTGTCTCAAAATCTCCAACAAACATCCGTTTGCCCAGTTTATCTTGTTTGTCAGTGTTGGGAGTCCCTACTCCATGAACTTTATACTTATGTACCTTAAGGAAGTATTTATTGCACAACTCCTTATTACAGATATCACAGGTTACACGATCTGCTAGCTTTGCTGCAACCATATTGCCAAACATGGTTGTCATGCCATTTTCTGGAACTTTGTTCTCCACATGTGGTTCCTCGACTACTCTAGATCCAGGAGAAATCTTAGCCATTGCTTCCTCTTTCTCACGCATAGAATTCACATTTCGCATAAATTCCTCTGTAAGAGAACCTTCCAATCCTTCATGAAGCATTCCATGAACCTGGATCCTATGAATACGGTACGTGTATTTGCTCGCAAATTCTTGGTTGCATAAGTTGCAATAGGTCACATAATTATCTTGGCTAGCAGAACTAGTGACTAGAGAGGTGCCAGGTTTGGGACTGGACTCTGGTTTAATGTACATTTTGTTGAGCTCTGAATTAGAGTAAGATACTGGGGTTTCTGAGGTAATTGCGGTTGAATCAATTGAAGAAGAAGGTTTGAATGGTGTTCCTGGAAGTCCAACAGGTCCAATGGGCACTCCTAGAGGAAACTCATCCAAGTACATTCCATGCTTGTTGGCTTTGTGTACTTTCAGAAAGTATTTGTTACAAAATTCTTTTCTACACAATTCACAGTAAGCTTCTGTATTAAGAACTCCCATTCCACTAGCCATTCCACTAGCCATTCCACTAGCCATTCCGCTAGCCATTCCACTAGCCATTCCGCTAGCCATTCCGCTAGCCATTCCACGCATGGGATCACTTGGTGTGCTGGGTAAGCTGGCTGAAGTTGTGGTGGTCGTTGAAGATTCTGGGCTACTTGCAGACATTGGAAGAGGCTGTGACATTCCAGGTGGTGTTGGGAGCTGGCTGTGTGGTGGCATCAGTGATCCTGCAGGTATCAGCATTGGGGCCATGAACGGATTCAAAACCATGACACCAGGCATGTTGGGCAAACCTGTCATGTTGGCCATTGAATGAGGTATCATTGGTGGAGCTATTGAAGTAGCAGAGGCCACGGCTGATGAGGTGATTGCATCAAGTTGTGCTTGCAAATCTTTGGATCGACCACCTCCACCACGCTTTCCAGTTGATGACCCTTCTGGTGGAGCTATTCCATGCACATCCTGCTTATGTTTTTTGAGGTAGTACTTGTTGCAGAAATGTTTCTGACAGAGTTCACAAAAGTCTTCCATGTCCTTGCCAACTTTTCCACTATTGCTATTACTGCCAGTACTGTTTCCGCTAGACACTGGAGTACTTTCCAGCTCTGGTTTAGGCATCTTTGCAGGTTCTGCTGGTTTTGCTGTTTTAGGTTCTGAGGCAGGTAAACTTTGAATGAAGTCCATGACTTTGAAAGATGAGGCAGATGATGGAGGCATCGAAGAAGGAGGAGGAGGGAGAACAGGCTGAGGAGGACTTAGCTCCTGAGGTAGCGGCATACTTGGTGGTAATGTATTCATAGAAAATGGTGAAGTTGCTGGGTCGAAAATACCATGTTTGTTAGCCTTGTGAGTCTTAAGAAAGTACTTATTACAGAATTCACGATCACATATTTCACAATACGCATCCTGATGAAAAATACGGCCAGAACCATTCAATTTACGTCCTTCCTCATTAGGATCGGTATATTTTTGTGAAGAATCGTCACAATTCACATTTTGCTCTGATAATTCGCTTCCATTTTCCTCTCCATTTGGATCAAACTGATTTCCTTGAAACAGTTCACTACCGAGCTGGTGATACTTTGTTGGAAATGAGTCTCTCATAGATTCCATGTCTGGAAAAATAGGAGGAGGACATTTTTCCTCACTGATCCGTTGAAGATGATGATACTTTGATGGGAATTCCTTTAGAGCATCCATCTCCTTAGCAACAGGTGTTGGCTGCTTTTCTTCGAGAGGACTACTAAGTTCTCTTTCTAAAGGAGGTATTTGGTGCTCTGTAGGGCTTCTTTGTTCGAAGTTCATAGCCCTTTGGTCCTCCTCCATGGGTCCCTCCGAGTCTATCCCAGGACTGCCTGCTCCGTTAACAAACTCCTCCTGAATCTCAGGGGGTTTCTGTGGTGGGAAGGCAGCCCCGGGATCAGCTCCTCCCTCGCTATCTGCACTATATGATACCCGTATAGGTTTGCTTTGTTTTCGACGACTTGACTTCATTTTGTCAAAGGCAAATGTCTCCATGGCTAGCATTTGTGCGGCAGTGGTTGGCAGAAACATTAAATCTGTTGGGTGGTTATTCAGTTTTTTGAGTTCTTGGTAGAGGCGATACTTCACCCCTGTATAAAGTTCCCCTTGGCGAGTATAAAGTTTCAGTTTCTGGGAACTTTCATCATCGGTTCAATGTGGCTGGAATCCACGTTCTTTTTTGTTAGCCTGCAAAATATAAATGATACAGCACATAAGTTAAGTATTACAAAGTATGAAATTATTTGTCATTAAAACTACCTATTTTATTATCTAATGATATAATGTCAATCATAAAAAAATTAATCATGAATCATTTAAATTTTTGAAAGTGAATTTTATCCCAATAATAAGGCATGGAGCAAGATTATTGACATTTTAGCTGTCATGTCAGCCTAGGAAAATGTTGTTTCCATGAGTATGTAAGATTGATGAAACTTGTCATTTTGGCTCACTCAGATGAAACCGTTTCATTAATCTCACATGAAATGGAAGTATGAATATGAAATGGAAGTATGAATGTTAAATTCTCTAAGTATACATAGATTAATTGCTTGCGTGTTCTTTTTTGTTATAAACAATAGAACCAATATGTGAAACAGTATGCGAGGTTAAGGACCTAGATACAAACCTATATAGCATACTTATATGTACACATTATAAAAAAAGCAAGAGATATATATTAAACCTATTATAACCATCCATCAAATATTGAAATAAAAAGTGACAGAGAAAAATGATTAATTCATAACAAAAAGAAACATTGTTTCCTAAAAAAACGAATATTATTTTATGATTGAGAAAAAAAACACCTTAACATGTTGCAATGTAAACTAAAATGAAATAATGATAATAAAAAAAATTTGTTAATAAAAAAGACAACATGTATCCTGAAAATGCATTGTTAAAATTTCAATTAAAAATCAACTGGTGCTGTAAAGTATACATATATACAGCACTCCTACAGTTTGAAAAATAGCACCATTTCCTCAAAGGACACACTTACCTATTTCATTCACACATGTATGAGATGGATTTTTGTTCTGTCTGACTTAAAACTGACCAACACATGCGTAATATATAGCCAGTGTCCAGAATTTGACATTTATTTGTAACACCATCCCACCTTGACCAATAGTAAACCCAGCACATCAATAATTCAATGGTATTACTTCAATCATCAATTAACAATATTCTGTATTAACAGTGTAACTATATCAAAGTTGAGAGTTAATTACCTACCAGTAGCTACCCAGTTTTCATGGTTCTCAAATTAACAACTGCCCATCCAATAAGCCTTGTAATATTAACACCCTACCAATGTGATAATAGGACACTGCTGACCAGCGGTCAAATCATTGAATTTGATTGTAAAACTGACTGATGTTCTATTGTATAAGGTCTAAATAACATGAATTGAAATACACCCGCGATCCTACACAATAGTGACCATGCCGTATAAGTGAAAAACAAATTTATTGAAGGTAGGAGCACAATAATGGGATACAGGTGATATACCTTACCTTAATGATGTCTGATTAGAGAAAAATATCACACTCTATCATACAATCTATTACCAGTTTTTACAGGTGTACTTCTCAACAATACAAATGCATTATATGTACAGAGTAAGCTCTCAGTTTCAGTCACGAATATTGGGATTAGATAAGTAGTTATATTAACATGGTATCACTGTTTGTCTATAAGGTTATATAAATAGCTCACAGAGCCTGTTCTAATTAGAGAACAGTGAGAAAGGCTACAATGCAAGTTGGACATGTGCCAAGTATTCTTCGACTTGGATTTCAATTTTCTACCAAGTGCTGCTATTAATCTGTACAGAAAATTTTCTCCATAATTCATCACTTTTACTCTATATCAATATTTATATGTTATCTCTATCTGGGTTTGAAAACACTAGAAAATCAAAATTAAAACTTAATCACAAAAAACAACTTATATATATATCATTGTGTTTAAAATGAATAACTTACTTTAGGAACAATACAAGCTTGTTATCCTAAGGGGAATCCATTCATCTGATTACTAATATCCATTTCAAATCCAGATAGTTCAAACTTTCATATTCATTTCATGGTACATACATTCCACAAGCTTATAGGATGTGTGTACCATGGGTGCTGTGTAAGTTTAGTAAGTCAAGGCTTTGACTCAGTGTATTCTGTACCTGTATATCATAAATAGCTTTAGGTGATCTGGTCAGGCCAATAATTATTAAACATTTTGAATCTGTTGCCTACTTCCCGGATAAAATTCAGAGTTGAAGTGATTGATGTACAAATATGCCCCCTGAAGGAAAATTACATGTAAAAGGTGGGAAGTTTGAGAGTATATGTATCACGATAATATTTTGAGTGTGACACAGGTATATAGTCATCCATATTGGGTTATGGATATTTTGATAAAATTTCAAATATTTCATCTATTCACTGAGCAATGGACAAACAATACTGTACAGAATTATGGGAGGACACATTGATAAAAATCAATCAACCGTGCCTTCCTTGTTAGCAAAACAGTATATAATTAGGTAGCATCAATGTATATTAAAATTTCATCAAAAGCTGGAGACAATTTGGATCCACATCAGTGATAACTCATCAAGCCATAAAAATAATCAGGATGAGGAGATCTAATCTTTCAGAGATTAAAACGTGAACTCCCGTGCTCTCAAAATATTATGTTTTATCAATAAAAATTTTCGAATGGTTAATGATGCTGAGAATTCTTAATTGTTTAATCATGTAAAGTATTTAGCAGTTCATAATCAAATTTATCAAGCATATAAACCCAAGATAGATATTAAAAGCACTATCAATGTTAGACCAATATTGTAATAATAATTATCATAGTTAAAACCTCTAGACCAGCAAACTACAGTAATTTATTTTAAATATTAAAACTACACATTTTTCAATTACAAACTGAAATTAAATACTTTATATTTCATAAATAATGAAGGGTCCTTTAGTACCATAGGCTAATTGCATGCAATTAGTAAATTTTGTGACTGAAAAACACAATGAAAGAGAATTACAAATTGAGAGGGTAGAATAATATTTGGATAATACTGCAGTGTGTTGGACGCAGCAGGCATCTGCTATATAGAATACAGCTATGATGGATTGCCAATTCTCTCCCCTCCTCTAGTATTTCCTTGCCAGTCAATCAGACACGTCCATTATCTAGTTGAAATAAATTGCCTTTATCTTAATGTAATTTCAAATAATAACCCCTCATTATCATGAAAATATTATTTCTGCTATCCCTGTTTTAAAGTTATTAAGTTTAATTATTCTCTTATTTTTTACTTTTGTTTCATTTCGGATTTTTTTTTAATCAAAAGAATAATATCATGTTTAAGTTTAATTCGGTAGAAACATCTGTTTTTCAACAAATATGGAACATTAATGAAACCTCTGTACCTGACAACTATTATACTGATGATTTGTTATGATGTTTGTCTTTATCTTTAATTGTCTTGATAATTGATTGATATGCATCAATATATCAACAGAAAATCTTGATTTTGTTGTTTTTAAATACCATATCAGGAATAAGTTTCATAATTTAAAATATTCTTTTGATTACCAACTTGCCTGTGAATGCATTATATTCCTGTCTGTTACTGCCAAAGACACGTTTATAGTTTTGTCTTGATTTCCATTTTTGTGATGCTGTGCCAACTCTGTTTACACACTTATTTTTTGGTATCGGAGCCACGTATTCTTGTCTCTATATAAACCAGTAGGACTGGGTTACATCAGATGTACTAATTAATTTCTTGTGATGTCTTTGTAGTTACGAATACAACATGATCCATGTTAGCAATTATAGTGCATAGCCACGAATCCTTAGCGATAATATTGAAACTATTATTTGAACCAAGTTTCAAAATCTTCACAAATTTGTCTTCTGAAACACATAAATCCCAAAGATAATGTGCCTAATATATGTAAAATTATTTCATGCACACATCTTAAATATTTTTTCTTTGATGTGAATATATCAACGTTGTATCATGTCACTACATTCTCCATAAAACGCGACTTTCGTTTCATTAATCATTCCACCAAAAAACAGAAATTAAACCCTAGGAGACATGGGCTGTGTTTTTGATGAGTGGCTGCTTTTATGAGTCCTGTTTTAACAGACTTGAACGAGTGATTGGGGTTTGGACTGGGTAAATGCCACAATCATTAAGTACAGTACAATTTAATACACTTGACTTGTGCATAATCCTTTGTTAGATGTCAACAGCCACAAAAGCCTTATGTCCGATATCCAACCCAGGGTAATGCAAGTGTTTCTGATCAATATACTATTAGTTTCCTTTTTTAAGTATCAAACAATGGAATAATAAAAGCAACATGGGATAATTAGGTTTTTCGACCAAACATACAGCTACTTATACACGAGATATTTGCTAATTTAATCCTACAGTCAGTCGAAACAAATTTTTAAATTGACATAGTGACAGATTTAGCAATCTGTATATGCATTCCCCCAAATAAGTATACTCTGGTTACTCATAGAACATTCCAATACCATTGATCATTTTTCATATGAAAAAATTGTGCTAATTCATGTCAATGGAATTTTTGATATTTATTTTTCTACTGAAGACCTCTAATGAGTGTAAAGTCACATATTATTGATAATTAATCCCTATTCATCTTTCCCCACACCATACATGTATACAAGTTCCCAGAAAATGCTTGAGGTTTAAAGAATTATTTATCTTTCGGATTGTCTTGCCAAGCAAAATATTGATCACAAAATCAATGTGAAATTAAACAGAACAAAAGAAGCATGCGCTGATACTACTGATTGAAATAAAATCACGCTGCCCAGTCAATATTTCAATCCTTAGTGCGGATCAATGTTAAACCTTTGGAGTTGTTTTGGTCATGGTGTTTTTCTACCAGATCAATGCTGGCTTGCCCAATCCAAACATGAACATGACAGTGACATTTACATATAAAGTTCTATCACAGAAATGGTCCAATTTAAGACATAAAACCTGATCAAAAAGGGAGGAAAATCATTAACTAGACGATAAAAGAAAAATTGATTCAAGTTTATATTCCAACAAGCCATTGTTAAAATTGATTTCATTGAAAAATCCAACAAATATATGAATCAACGCTACTTTACCTCAGTGACAGTGGAGAAAAACCCTGCATCTTAATTACTCAGCCATGAATGAGAACTGATGATAATCTTTCATATGCCTAATTAGTTCAGGCAAGCACATCATAAAATTCTGTTTCCATTACAGCCAGCCAACAGTTTCAAATGGTCTTCCTGTGGAGTGACCAACTCAATCCAGTATTTGCATAATGTTATGAGATAGCACAATTGGAAGTCATTTAATTATCGGTGGAATTTTATTTTACATTGGTCCCTTCAGACAGGCTCATCCTATTGATTATCCACGACCTCTGTAAACCCTGGCCAGCCAATGCACATGTTAAGTTACATGTAGGTACGTGTGTGCATGCATGCGATTTATCTAGGTTTGCCACAAAAATAACTATAAATCTGTCAAGCTATGCACAATCTTCTATCATCTGCATTAGAAGTAGTTCACACAAAACTAAATGATATACCTAATATCATATCAATTTCATTAAGATGATTAACTTTATATATCCCTAATAGTTTTGTCTTGATCAGATGTCATGCAGCTTTTATGATTTACAATTTGTTGACAGTACATTTTGTGATATTAAATAAAGTTTGATTAAATTGATTGCCTTTCATCAAATTGAAATGTCAGAATGAAATTGCAAAGCAAATTAGAATCTGACACCATCACATTTGTTAATAAAACCCTGCATTTTCATTTTGAATTGAATATTGTGATATTTCAAATTTGAAAAAAATACATGGTATTTTGAAGAAATTTTTATAGATATGTTATTTCAATTTAGAATTCAGTGGTTTCTTTATAAGTTGGGTATCTTATAGTGTACTACTACAAATATTTGAAGATTATCAAACTACTTTTTTTTCACTAGCTACAGGTATATTATAATTTTATATTGCAAACCAACTACCCTTCCATTTCCTTAAAGTTTCAATTGATAGATCAACTTTTAAAGTAAGTAGAGAACCAAGTAACTTTGGTGTAAAACAGATGTAAATTTGTACTGTAGCATGTTTAGAGAAGGCAGCAGTATATATGTAAATGACTTTGTACAGAATTAGTAACAGCCTCAGTGAAAACGGATACCTAGACACATGGTAATCATAAAATCACCACGCTTGCCATCTTCCACAGACAGGAGTATGTCCACATATTTTAATACATTTTGTCAAAGAAAATGGCCTGCTGTAGCACAAGACAATCACAAATACTGGCATGCCTAACATCTGTTTTTGATCTTTTTATCAAATATTCTACACCAGTTCCCATTTTATGTACCTATGAATAATTAAAATCTCTTTCCATACAGCTTAATTGAAAAAATACATCAAAGGATTAGAACATTTTCACTTTGTTTACAGAATGATTTACCATTTGTAGGATTATTGACTGTAAGAAGGAAATAAATTCTTTGTTCTTACCTAGATACATGGGGTGCAGGATGATCCCCCCTGGAGTACAGGGGTGCTAGCAAGGGTGTCAAGCAGAGATAAGCCAGACCACACCTTATAATGAGATAAGGCCTATCACACAATATCTAACAGTCCTTCCACACTGATGACAAAGACTCCACAGATAGTCACCATAAGTGATATATTTCTTATCTTTAAACATAAAAACTATGACATGCTTCAACACTGGCCATCAAATTTCCCAAATATGGACAGGGTTTATTTCAAACATGATTGTATCAGCCCATAATAGCCCCTGGTCACTGTTTTATTATTCGAACAAGAAGGGTTTGATGGATCACTAGCCATGATCACAAAGCCAGCACTGGACAGGTCATAAGTCACACAGGTGTAATCAAATATCACCAGCTATTGTCAAGCCAGGTATTTTAAACACTGTTCAATTGCTTCAATAATACAAAAATCCATGATGGATTAATTAATCAGGTATCAATCATTATTGGAGACAAGAAAAATAGACATGCCAAATCAAGGTTTAAAATCATGTGTTTTTTCACTTTCATTTGAAACTTGATCCACCATCGATTCACTTACTACACTATCACTTTCAAAAGAAAAACATCATGTTAATTTCCATCTGTCGAGATTTAAATCCACTGTTAAATAGCTTTGGAGCAAAACATGGAAATTTGATAAATTCAATCAATATTCAATCTGTTTAAGCTGTGTTGAAAAACTGTAACAGTCGGCCCTCCTTTGATACAAGCTTTACAGTGAACAATAGCCCCACAGCACAAAGCCCCACAAACAATGCCCTGTTATAGAGCAACAAGATAGATACAGATGGTTCTTCTTCAAAATGAAATTAAAACATAATAAAGTCAAGAAACACTTACTGTGTAAAAGTCCAGTATATAATTCACTTTTGCCAGTAACATAAGAAATAGAGTCGACTCCTCCCATACTCCAAAGCCAGCTTATTGAATTAATTACTTTTGAATTTATTATATTTGTTCGGTTTGCTGCATAAATTTTTAACGTGACCGGTCGATAAATCATTCATTATTTTGAAAGCTGCACGAAAACACCACTACAAACGATCGAAAATGTACGCTTTGTAATTACAAGGGTCCGTACGCAGACTATCCACTGTGTCCAGTCTTACAGCGCACACACTGCAGTGTGCACGCACGTCACAAATACAAACCAATACAAAGTCTTTAGAAGAATAAATATTGGATGAAATCCAGAGAAATTCACGACATTCCACTCACAAAACTGTAGAAACTGTTTGTAGATAAACATCAAGTTGTATACTACAGCATCCTTCGTAATATCACAAAACTGTAACTCCGTACGCCCGAAAACACTTTTACTTTCTAAAACTTCATAAAAATGAAAAACATCCTGAGCTGGTGTTGTTTATAGCATAAAAACAATATGGCTTCGCCTCTGATACTCCAGGCCAATTTTTGTAAGTACCATCACAAGTGCTACACAAGCCGAGAACGGGAGGCTGTGAGCGTGTGTATCGTAAATTAAAATTTTAACCGAGCATTCCCATATCATACTGGACAGTACATAGCAATATTCATCAGCTGTTTAACAAAGTTTAAATACACTTACCGAACTTCGAAATAACTTCATTGGGTAGTCCATAGTTACTTACACTTGGGAAAATTACCAAAACACAACATTCCATTAAGATATGATTAAATCGAAAGAAAAAAATTACCTCACGGACTGCCGCACTCGCCTATTCTCGCCATCTTGTTCTTTTCATACCCAGCATGCCTTTCTATGCAAACCAATATGGCGGCAGGGAAAACACGTTGTGATTATATGAAGCACTCTCCGTGTTATGGCCAGTAGTTTTAAGGTGAGTAATTTAAATTAAAGACTTGTCATTGCATAGAAACTGCATTTCAAGATTTCTTGTCATATACTAATTTGCATAGCCAGTTCTTTTACGTTGAGATGTCGCATGGCTTGGAATTTCACTCGATCTGGTTGAGCTGATGTTTATCAACACACGTTATTGTGTTGGGCCTGTTAGAGGCTATTGTTTTGGCCGAAGAAATGAATTCACAGGGGGATGGCACATGTCATACACATAGCTCACGCCCACTCGTTTTTAGGGGCTGGACTTGCTTGCATCACTCGAAAATGAATATTAAATTATAATCATCTGAAGACTGGGATTTCCAAATAAGTCATTTTCCTTATTACCATGGATACGCCTAATATATATACTTGACATTAAGCAGTTTAACAAATTACAGCTTCTAGCTAGGCGGCGCGCGACTGGTCAGAATTATTAGATTAATTTGCATTTTAATGAGGCAGGGCAGACTTGGATAACGTGCATCAGTTCATGTCGAATGGTAAATATCAGATTTTGAAAGCTGATACATGTTAGCGTGTAGATATTGAATCTGGAAGCAGCATGGCTTCAGAGAGACCAAGGCATGGGTAACAACTGAGCCATATTTCTTACATTCTCTTGTCATAGAATTACATGCACATACATTTAGATATGTAGGGCTTGTTATCAGCTTATGATAGTGATTAATCCCCAAATGTAAACTGAAATCTCTAATTAGATACATGAGGAGTTATTTCATAAAAAAAAGGAATTTAGGGGAGCAATATAGAAAAATTAAATAATTTACAAAATAAAAGTGAAAATCACAATTTCATTGTTTATTTGTTTTACATTAATCAAAACTATTTCAAATTTAAACTTCTTTATATGGAGATTGTCAGTAATTATTTAATATTTCCTTGATATGTGTATATTTGGTAAAGTTTATGAATTGTAACCCATTCATAAACAGTAAAATTTAAATATCTGTTAATTGTTTAAATTTCATATTGTAATTAAATTTGATGATATTTTGATAAATAGACATATTTTCACTGCCCTTTGTCGACATATTTTATTTATTATACAAAGAAACCATTCTGTTTGATCTTGTGTTTGTTTATCAGATCAGTACATTCCAAACAAATATTGTTTTGACAGTGTGAACTGTTTGTACAGAACATATAATGCTTTCATTGTTCTTTGTGTTTCTAATTGCTTTGAAGTGGACTGGTCAATGATTCATACATTGAATGTTGCTGTAATGTTTATATCAGTTTGGCATTTAAGCAAATTATGCATTATGCAACTAAAAGAAAAATAACATGTACCGTATGTTATTGAGATCTATATATGTTAATAAATGTTTAACATCCTCATGCAGCAGAATTAAATACCCCCCCCCCCCAAAAAAAACCCCTACAGATAGAAATATTCAATTAGTATATCAAAAAAGTGAAATAAATTTGTTTTAAAGTAAAGAAGTTTTTTTTGTGGTTAAGTTTTCTCATGTTTTGTTTTTAGTTTTATGATAACGAACATTTTATTGCATAAAACTCAGAGACCAATAGTCTTGAATAGAAATACAAAATATCATTGAGATCAGAAATCAATCTAATAAATTAATCAAATGCATAGATGTTAAAATTAAAATAAAAATAAAAATTAACAGGATAAATTTTATTTGAATAGAAAACTTTTCTGAATAACATGTCCATTTTTATATTTCATTTATTACTTGTGAAGTTGTGTAGAAACCTTTTTTAGCCATTCAAATGCATAAATTGGCTTAAGCATAAATTGGCTTAAGTATTCATCAATATACAGATCTGTATTTAAATTCATATCTCCAAATTAATGATGAAAAAATATTTGGAGAATATATGTGTTAAAGGTATTCTAGTTCTTTTTTTTTTCTTTATTTTTTCTTTATATTTCTATTCTATCAAAAGCACAAAATATCTTATCTATACCAGATACTTATACTCTGCAATGTGAATTTTACTTTACTTGAAATAAAAATTTGAAGTTTGCTTTAAAGGAAAATTATTAGCATAATATGAAGTACAATGCTTTCCCCTTTAAAACATGATAGTTTAAATCCAGTAACAGTGTTTAAGTATGATTTCCATATTTTACAATGACAGTAAATTTGGATTGAAATATTATGTCACCTGTAATAATACATGACCCATCAACTAACATCAGATCAACATCAGCCTTCAAAAGGTAATAAATCAGAGACATAGTCAGCTGATAAGGCTAATTGGTGATGATTACATCAGGGAGGACACATGGCAGGTATATACTGTATATCTGGTTATAAGTCTTACCTGTGTGAACACAGATTGGCGGCCTACCTGTGGAGCTATTGTTGTTCACCTTGTCAACACTTAGTCAGTAGAAATATAGCTAGCATTGTGAAGGGTATAAATCGCTGTGACTGACATAATCGCCCCCTATCTGATTCACTCCTATTGAATGATCTAGGTTGAGATTGACATGCACGTTTGTAGTTATAGAGGTATGATAATCATTTGCATATTTAGTAAATAAGATTTGTTTCTAGATTAAATAAATAAAACAAACAGTGCTATTTGTTAAACATATTTCTGAAGATTATGATATATATTTTCTTGTGAAAATAAGTTTGGTTGCAAAAAAAAGAACAGGATGTTTTTTAATTCTCTGGTTGCAAAAAAAAGCAAAGGATGTTTTCTAATTCTCGGTGGTTATAATCTCTCTGAATAAATAGAGACTTAAGATAAATATTGCAGACATTTTAACTTTATTATTGAAATTTTAGTTAGCAGCATTTATATTGAAAAAAAAAGATTTGATATGCAAACTTATTTGGAATTGTTAGGAAAAGTGATTATATATATATATATAACATTTTAAAAAGCAAATCTTCAACATATCTATAGATATTTTGAATTTTTGAAAACTGATCATATGTCTGATAATTATTATTCTAAGGCATTAATCAACAGCATTCTTACTAAATAACATCCAACTTACTTTATGAAATGCTTAGATTTAAATCTTACAAATTAACAGTAATACCGGAGACCTGAATCCTGCCCTTCTGTATGTATACTAAATGTACATGTTTGTAGGCGAAGATCTACCTCACCTGTGGCATGTCTGTTCAGCTTGACAAATGACAGGACATAGTTTTAGGTTAAGATGTTTAAAGATCAACACCTGTAACTTACCTGGGGTCCTATACACAGAGAGGGATGTTTACAATTAATGGAATAGCTGGAGTTTTTGTCATGCAGAACATTTCATAAATACAAAAAAATAAAGATGAAAAATCTTTGAACTTTTACAATTGACACAAGAATTTATATATATGGGTACTATGGTATATACAAGTTTGCCTTTTTTTCACAACTGTACTGTATAAGTAATTTTATCATTGAAAATGTCACAAGATTTATGAGTGTATTTTGTGTATTCATTTATCAAGAATTTATACCTTAAATATCACTTTTACCAAGCTATGGTTTGTTAGTAAAATAAAGGGAGATAACCAGCTGCCTATTGGTATAAGCCCCCTGTAATAAGACATTGATATGTTGATAACACAGAGCTAATTGTTGTAGCTGTCAGAGGTACATCACCCACACTAGGCTTGGCCAAACACTTACCTTGTGCACAGGTAAAAATCAGGTGTATTAATGCTCATCTGCTGACCAACTGTCCACTAAACAAAATTGGTGAGCTACTTCTTGACCAGTTATGTCCAGAGGTACATTTGGAACAAGAGAAGTAGATTTGAAGGAGAAAATATATATTTATGGTAATTGCGTTAGGTCGGTGTGATGTCCAGGCGTATGGCCTGAGGGCCTGTGTCAGTCCAGCACACTAACAGCCACCAGCTTTATCAACTTCACCTTCAACATTTAATATCGCTTTAAATCGTGTCCTGCCTGCCTTCAAAAGAAATATTTTAAATGACCCATTTAACTGGCATTTCTGTCATAAAATTTCTAGTCACAAGATATTAACTATGATATACAGAATTTTTTTTTATTCCGTAAAATAAAGTCATTCAAACTGATGTTGAAAGCTGGATTTTGGCAAACAAATTACACTTTTATATCCTACTAGATGGGGAAAAAGTTTGCATAGCTTTTATACTTTAGCTTTGTGTGAATTGAAAAGTTTAAGGTCAGAAAAGAGTCAGGGGTGTTTACGAATTTTAAATATTTTCTTTGAAACCCAATAGCTGTTGAATTTGAGATGAAAATATTCAATTACTTTTCTCAAATATAATTGAAACTTCACACATTCCTTTGTGTATCTGTCTTCAAATGAAATGGGCAAAAGGTAGTATGTTGAAATATTTAAATTGAATTATATTTTTTCATTTAAAAGTGAAAAGATATAAAGTTCTGTGGCGAAACATGAACATTTCCCAGGCCTTGGTCAAAAGGTGACGAGGTGTATGTTATTGAACTATTTCCTTGGACATTCTCCATACAAATTAATTAATAATTTTCATACGAACAAAATTTTGTAGTGTGTATATTCTAGAACTCGTATCAAAGATTCAAATTTCTTTATTCTCAATTTTGTTTATGGTAGATTTTTTTTTTCAATATGTGTTTAAAAGACATAAATAAAACGGCACGAAACTCTCAATAAGATTTGACACAAAGCAGCTTATATGGAGACACAGTAATATGGCTATTGCCTTTTGAAGTATACTTCTGTACTATTTAAGTAGCTTTTATTATAAAATAAAGAGAAACAAACAAGCATAGGTGTTGTTAAAACAATTTCCAGTAGAAATATATATATGGTATTTATCTTGATATATATTTTTTGTAGGGTATTTGTGAATAGACATTGCCTTGTATGGTACCGGGTATATGTGTTTTTATAGGAAAGATTACAAAATGATAATTTTAATTTTATTGAAAAAACATAGTGACAGAATAACTAATATATATATATAAATCAATGTATAAATGTTGGTAAATAGCATTGTAATGGTTTTTTGTGAGTTATATGTACCTGTTGGATGTCATTATCCCTGTGGGTTAAATGCCCTTTCCTGACCACAGAAAAGGAAAAAAATCCAAATCCTGTATGGTTGCTATGGCTACATAAGAACAAGAAATGTACTTTAAAGTACTGATAACTGAATAGAAAATTTGATTTGTAAAGTAGATCTGTGAGTCAACAGCGGCTACTCCTGACAGAAGCTGGTTCTGGTTTGAAAGGTTTCCTGACCATCGCCTCAGTATCGATCTCTCACAGGTGTCGTTCGTTTTAATCTTCTTCAACAGAAACGGATGATTACAGTTTTTGTGGACAATACTGAAACTGCTGATAATTCAATGGCTAAGTAAATAAAGAATTTTAAATGAGGAGGCTGAGTAATGAGATACATAGATTACTTACACAGCACTATAAATACATTGTATTTATAATGTGTGTATAATATATATCAAGTATACATGTTGATATATACATATATATGTCAAGCAATAAAGGGAGTCTAATGATGTCACATCTCTTGTATACTGTATTGTATTCTTATTTTTTCTGATGTGTCATAGTCATTTATAAGTCCATTGAAAGAATCTGATTTCTAAATTTAAGTATTTGAACATTATTGTGTTCGTTATGAATAGGTACAGTAATAAAGGTGACAAGTGAGTGACTAATGATGGATTGTCTACATGTATATATCACTGTTCAAACATTTTTCTAAATGTAAAAAATGGGGTCAGATTAGTAATGAAGATGGATTTAAAAGTTAAAAATTCAAAACATTTTTTTGGTGTGGTATAGATTTTTAATGATGGAACAAAAGTACTATGTGTATGAACATTGATTGATATGCTGGATAACGGTACTTTACATAGTCATTATATTGTCTTATAGTTACAGTAGTAAAAATGTACTGAGCTTTTATTTGACTTTCAGGTATTAAATAATGGGCCTTAATTTATACTATAAATCACAACCCATCTGATTTATAACATTTAGTGAAATGTGACTTTTTTTACTAATAACTTTCGGATACCTTAATATATAATTGGCTTGAAAATATGAAAGTAATAATATTTTGAGATAAGATGAACAATGTGATGAAGATTGAAAACTGATTATGAATTAAGACAAATTATGTGTAAGAATTCGTAGTAAATTGCTATTATTATGCCTGACTATGACAGTGTTAATTACCGGTATACAATAATATTGACTTGAGTGAAGTCAGCATTTTAATCAAAGACATGGACATATGGTGGATATACGTAACATAACTGTGGCTATTTTAATAAATAAAGAATTTACTTTTGGTGTGTTAATAGGTCTGATATGTGTATGTATCTGTAAGCAGCCTGCCTTGGCTTATAGTGTGGGTATACTACAGTGTTGGGCTATCATTTATTAATGAGACATCTGTCCGATCTCCCTGACTCAAACACAGACCAATGGTCATTAGCCATGATGTAAAATTGTCTGATCAATTGTCAGAGATTTGATTATTCTCTAATTTTCATTAATAATTTCTGCAGATTCCTTTCATCTATTAAAGATTAAAAAATCGACTTAATGGCAGAGTTTTTATGTTTATAAAAGTATGAGGTTTAAATTAGACAAAAACCTTATAGACAGCACATGTACATATATACAAATTAAATTTGACAGTGAAAAAGCTGACAAGTTAAAAGTCTAATTTTGCATGAAACTGTTGAATAGTTGAGTTCCGTTTTCACTGTTAAAGTCACAACCTGAGAAAGTCAGATTGTTTGAGAACTGAGGTTAATAGACTCAAAAGTATGAAGTTGTGAGAACAGAAATGTAATGTTTCAAAGGAATTCAATGTCCTTCACTTAAAAGTTTTGGTCAATTACTACATGAACTCTGTGACCTATTCAAAATTCATTTGATGACTGGCTTGTTAAGACAATGTTATTCCCAGAAATATGATAGTTATTGAATTAATTACAATAAATATTGATGTGAATAAGATTGGAATGTTTTGAGTAATGTACATATAGATAGTATATTGGATATCATGTTATAAAACTTACCATAATACTTTTCAGATTTAGATTTACTGATTTTCATTTCACTTTTAAATACTTTTCAGATGTAGATTGACTGATTTTGAAATGATTTTCATTTCAAAAGTGTTAAATATGAAGTTGTTTTATAAACTACACTGAAGTCATCATCTCATTGTTAACTTTACTTACTGATAAAATATCTTAATGATTTCCATTTATATGCACAATTTACAGAAATCAAAAGCTCAGCCTGGTAATTTTCATTTAATTGCAATGTTAATGAAAACAAAAGCTCAGCCTGGTTAAAATCAATTCCAGAACAGGATTTTGATAAAAATTCAAGCACAATATGTATTTTGAAATATATTGAATAATCTTCCATTCTTTTAGATATATGTGTAAAGGTTATTTGTGTTATATATTAGATACAGTATTTAGGTAGTAAGATACAAAATGGTGCTATTTGAAAGATATGGAAACTATTCAGAATTATTTTGTTTTTAATCTGGGATGACCTGGGCTTATACAAATATCAATACAAAAATAAATGTATATTCAAATCCTCTCACTTTATAAAAAATCACTTCCTTATGAAGATTAAAGAAAACAGTATGTTTGGAAGTATTTAAAAATGTGGACACATTTCGTTACTTATTTTAAATCTGTTTATGGCTTTTCATCCAATGGTATTGCTTCTTCTAGCAACATAAAAAGTCTATCTAAATATAATTTATGAAACAATACAATTATGTATATTTGAAAACCAGTCATAAGGAAATCTATTGCCCCAATCAGCAGACAGTCTGCATGATTCTTTGTATGCTGATGTGCCAAGAACGTAGATGTATTCCTGACAGCATTTTTGAGTATTTCCAAATATGCTACTCTGAAGTCACGCCAATTGCCCAGCCCATTTGGCATAGAACTGGTGTAGCGCTATTTATTCGTGAATGTTTTCGTAACGTTTTTTCACCATATACTCACTATTTATTTGTGTACACGAACAAAATGACATTGAATAAGTGTAATGACATTATGTAGTCAAACTAGAACCGTTAACAAACAGAAATCTCTGTCATACATATAACACAGTTGTTATATAATGACAATTGTTCTTAGTGGAACTTAGATGTCTAAAGTACAGACCCTTCACTGCGGGTCAAAACAAGACATTCCTCTATACTTAGGGTATTAATATAAATTGTGGTATATATGATTTATTTGTGTGATTCCAATGGTAAAAATGTGTCCACTCTCGATGTTCCTGTGTATTGTCTCCACTTCCACAATAAATCATGTGAGTATCTTTGATCAGTCCTGCCCGAAAATAATTTTAAAGTGTAAAAAAAATGTAAATTAATAACTTCACAATTCATTAACAAGAAATTCCAATGGAAGAATTAAGTTCATGACGTGTAGATGGAGGATGGAGATTTTCTTTGAAAATGTAATCTGTCATCAATACGGAGAGAACACTTATCAATATGAATCTTTTTCTAATTAGATTTTGACCTAATTAAGGAATATTTCCAGTGGAAAGAAAATTAAAGAAATTCAATTTCAATTGTTTGCATTTGGCACACAGTTTCAATATTTACAAATAGCACCTTTTACTAAATTTACATATGGGTGTAATAATGTAATTTGTTGTAAATATATTTTTCAATTACACACATCATCGTCTGATTGATGGTATTGTGAGCTGCGGTGATTTGAGGGTGGCTGATGAAGTGTCCCGATGATGACGTTCTACCAGGTTATACCTAAACAGGCACTTTTAAGCTCGGCCTTCCCCTGATCAGTATTTGGCTAAGGAGCTTGCTGTATTAGTTGTTTGTGTTAAAAGCATTTTGTTTTTCACTTAAGTTTATGAGGAAGTTTGAATTCTGGTCAGGGTTTGAAAGGGCAGCGTAAAGTGGTGATTGGACACAAAATCCTGCATTTTCACGTAAAATTTGCCCATTTAGATTTTCAAGATCCCTCACTATTGGATTGCAATTTCCTTGTCATTTCAATTTCAGGAGTTCCACACAATCAATCAAAAGGGATTTATGATCAAAACTGGATCTCCGTCGTTCTGTAATCAATAGCAGCAATTTAATTTGGATTGAAAGGCCCTATTTGCATAAGGTTTTTTCTTTTTATTAATCAATCCTTTGGCCAAATCTGCATGTTTAACTGGTTGCACAAGGCAGCTTAAATTGAAATTTTGAGAAAGATAGATGGAAATGGGGCGCAGAAAATCTGTTTGACTCGTAAAGTCTTGTCTGAATGGCATGGCGTTCAGTTAATGATGTGTTACCATGGAAATGAAACAAAACAAATCTTGAAATATAATGAGCTTATGATTGTGGGATGATGAAATTGAATCGGACTCTGTTTTTCGCTGGGCCGGATGACAGTTTAAAAGCTGAGGGTCGTTTACTTCATTTTAAAATGATGCAAATGAGGAGAGTAGCTCATTGAGAGCCTTAGCTTTTTCCTTTCTCCATTTACACGACAAATCAACGGCTAAATTAATCTACCATTATTTTGCCTATCTGCTACTGTGTTAAATAAGTTTTGTAATTAACCAATGGCAGGCGTAATTTGTGACATTTTCGTACAACTATATTTTTGCAGTAAAGCATTTTAATGGGTATAATTTCGCTCATTAAGATGAAATCAAATAGGGCATCTCATGGCTAAGCACTTGAACATTTAAAGCTTTCATGTTATATATGGCACTTAACATTTAAAATCGAGATTAATAATAGGGGCATATAAAATGTTCCTTGTGATTCATGTTTGAAACATTTTCCTGTGAACTAAAAATTTGAGCACTTGAAAAACAAAGAGATGAAGAAAGGAACAAAGGCCACACTTTTGTTGAGTAAAACAAAGTTTATTTATGGAAAGTATTTGAGTTTTGTGGAGTTATTTTGTTGGTGTATGTGGTCAGTAGTGTACATTGTCATGTGAACTATGTCCCTGAGCTCCAGAAGTGTGTCATTGTGTATTGTGACAGCTTCCTCTACAGGAAGTCTCACAATTATAATTTGCTTAATAGAATTTTTTGTTTTAAAGTTTCAAGTTGTACTGTACCTAATGTCGCCTTGAGGTCATATATTGAGGCCTGATGTTAACAGTATAATAACCCTAGGGCACTTTTAATGTGTATTGCTCAATGTAGAAATCCTGACAATGCGGGTTACGTGATGTTAGGATCATAAAACTTTAAAACACTTAGTAATTAATGGACTTTGTACTTTTCAAAAGTGCACAGAGATAAAAATGAAAAAACGATATCGGGTCTATATATCTGAATGTAATACAAGGTGCACTTTCCCCATGGGGGGCAAAGGTATACAGGTCTGGATTGGTACAGGTTTATTTGACTGGTCATTAAATAGTGACCAGTTGACCGCAGTGTGTATACAACTTTTGACACATGTGACCCCCACAGCTTAATGAAAGTGTAAGAAAAATTTGTCACCTGAAGGATTTGATTGCCAAAATATTTAGGTTATTTTCTTGTGTGGGAAAATAACGTCAACTGAAAAACAAATTTAATATGATGCGTTATTCAGAAAGATGTACTGTAGAATGAAAATCCCATTTGAAGAAGTGAAAGTCAAGGACTTACTGAATTGACCCTTAATTCAAACCTTTTTTCACACTTGACCAGAACTTGAAAAACAGTTTTGATTCGTCAAGTGTCCACCGGTGTCTTTAGGGTTCTGACTGGGCATTGTCTTTGATATTTGAGTATATACCTATTCCACTCTTTGCTAACTTGATAAGTTAACAGGATATGAATAGTTGTACTAAAAGTTCAAAATGTCACACTACAGTAGAGTCAATGTATATTCCTCATTATCTGAACATCATACATACAGATGGGAATAAGTTTATATTTAGGAGTTTAGTATTTCATGCTTAAATGCAAGGTAGGTGTGACATAGGCATGATTTAAAAAAAAAACATTGAATCAATTTGATGTCAATTGCACGCTCACATTTGAATTAACATGTAAGTCAAATTAGAGTTAACAGATATGTATTTGTTTTAGCCAGCCTGGAAATATTAAAACAACTGTACGTAGCTTAATTGAGATTTCTGTATTATATCTGACATAGTTGTGTATATGTATGTATCATAAAGGGAGACAACTCTTTGAAAACCATGTAATGTATAATGTAGCATGCATCCTTAACATTGGCCATGAACTGGATGAAAAGCATTTTATATTGTCTTTTATTCAATCTTTTTGGTTTGTATTAATTAGACTCTCGGTTATATAGTTAGGTACTTCTATAGTCTCAATTCATAAAATCGGCAAGAAATATTGCATGCCGACTGTTAACATATTTTTTTTCTGAAAAATGAATTTGTAAGGGGAGACGATTCATTTTTTCTCCCGTGGTTTGGATCACATGATGAGCAGGAATTGTAAGACCATATCATCTCAATAGACTTTATTGATGGATGAGAATTCATCTTGGTACATACGGAATCACCAATTCTAGTCTCCCTTCAGGGGTTTAGTTTTCAATTTACATACGTAATCAAGATTTCTGTACATATCTGGTTGCAAAATTAATGGAAAATTTGTTTTGGATGCTAAATCTGTATTGTATTTGTAGATTAGATTTTCTCATGACTAGAAAGTTAATTCCAAAAAAGTTGTGTATTTTTTTCATACAGTAAATTAATTTCGTGAAATTTAATGTGAATTGTGTGACTTGTGTTACTCAAGTGAGAATAACTGTTCGCTAATCTCTGTCAGGGCATGTAGCAGCTGATCCGCAAAATATTGTTTATACAAACTATAAAACAAATATATTGGACGGCTGAGTGAGCGATATAGATCTTCATCAGCAAAACTGTTACAATATTTTGAAATCTGTATAAAAGATTTATGATTGGATCACTAATGTAATTTGTTATTCCTCTACTTGATTAATAATGCTTCATTGTTTCTGAAAGTTAAATATTTGATTATTCCTTTATCAGATAAAATCAGGAAATCAGATCTACAAAATATTTGCAGTTTTATCTGGCTGCCAGTATGTCCTTGTGTATATATAGCTTCTCATTTTGTTTTTATGAAAATCATGTGTATGATCGAGATCCTGAAATATTTTTGAACATTTTTGAAATGTTAGATATCTATTTTGTGGAAGAGAAATGAGTCAGGTTCTAATCTCCGCTACATGGAGAATCCAATTTTTTTTGGAATGTAATTTTGTTCAAGTGGTATCATAAGTTTTTCATGTTGGGATTCTCAATGTATTTCAAAGATTTTTGTTAATGCTGTTGAAGGGTTGTATTTAATTGTTTGTTGGCGGACTCGATGTATACGTAGAGAGTATCCCACTCATACAATAACTACTTCCTGCTAATTTACACATCCACCTCTCTTGAAATGGCGATCACAGGTTATTAGAATCCTCTTGGAGAGTTGAAGGAATTCCTTTTTACGCTATGTCTTGTGTTAAGTTTAATCCTCAACAAAAGGAGCGTTAGGACCAGAGAGCATTGTCTTAACTCGTGGCAGCTACTGAGACTGTCGGGTACTCTACTTGAAATTTTCAGTAAGAGGTTTACATGCATTGTTGAAGTATTTTTCTCCCAGCTTTACAAATCTTTTGATTTCTTGACACAGCATTGATGCTACACCTACAGACTGTCTACCTTCAATGAATCTATAACGACTTGGGAGATTTTGTAGGTTTATACTAGAACATGTTCTTATTCTTGAGCCATTGTCATGAAGCTGGTGTAGCTAATCAGTACTTGAGGTACTTGAAATTCATGTTTGGAATTGATAAGATAGGTAACCATACACAGAACAGGTATTTCTCGGCTTAACTACTTCATGTGGTGTGGTATTACACATTCATCAGATTGGTTATATTAAAAGTGTTTCAAGCAATCTCAAATTCTTTGACCTGATATTATTTAATAGCTTAACAGTTTGAAATTCTTAACTGAATTTTCCACTTGGCTTAGTACAAACTGAGTTGAATATTGGAGAGAGAACTTTTGTTCATGGAATGTTGATCCAACTGAAATTGCAGCCTATACTACTTTCAGTAGATAAGCAGTTTGAGCCTGATGATGATACTGCTTCCTGTAGGTAAAACTGCAAGGCAGTTAACTACTTCCTGTAGGTAAAACCGCAAGGCAGTTATCTACTTTCTGTAGGTAAAACTGCAAGGCAGTTAACTACTTCCTGGAGGTAAAACTGCAAGGCAGTTAAAGTTCTTGTAGGTAAAACTGCAAGGCAGTAAACTACTTCCTGTAGGTAAAACTGCAAGGCAGTTAACCACTTCCTGTAGGTAAAACTGCAAGGCAGTTAACTCCTTCCTGTAGGTAAAACCGCAAGGCAGTTATAACTACTTCCTGTAGGTAAAACCGCAAGGCAGTTAACTACTTCCTGTAGATAAAACTGCAAGGTAGTTAACTACTTCCTGTAGGTAAAACTGCAAGGCAGTAAGCTACTTCTTGTAGTTAAAACTGCAAGGCAGTCAACTCCTTCCTGTAGGTAAAACCGCAAGGCAGTTAACTCCTTCCTGTAGGTAAAACCGCAAGGCAATTAACTACTTCCTGCAGGTAAAACCACAAGGCAATTAACTACTTCTTGTAGGTAAAACTGCAAGGCAATTAACTACTTCCTGTAGGTAAAACTGCAAGGCAGTTAACTCCTTCCTGTAGGTAAAACTGCAAGGCAGTTAACTCCTTCCTGTAGGTAAAACCGCAAGGCAATTAACTACTTCCTGCAGGTAAAACCACAAGGCAATTAACTACTTCTTGTAGGTAAAACTGCAAGGCAATTAACTACTTCCTGTAGGTAAAACCGCAAGGCAGTTAACTACTTCCTGTAGATAAAACTGCAAGGCAGTTAACTACTTCCTGTAGGTAAAACCGCAAGGCAGTTAACTACTTCCTGTAGGAAAAAAAGCCAGGCAGTTAACTACTCCCTGTAGGTATAAATAAGCCAGGCAGTTAACTACTTCCTGTAGGTATAAATAAGCCAGGCTGTTAGTTACTTCCTGTAGGTAAATAAGCCAGGCAGTTAGCTACTTCCTGTAGGTAAAACCACAAGGCAGTTAACTACTTTCTGGAGGTAAAACTGCAAGGCAGTTTATTACTTCCTGTACGTAAAACCACAAGGCAATTAACTACGTCCTGTAGGTAAAGCTGCAAGGCAGTTAACTACTTCTTGTAGGTAAAACTGCAAGGCAGTCAACTCCTTCCTGTAGGTAAAACCGCAAGGCAGTTAACTCCTTCCTGTAGGTAAAACCGCAAGGCAATTAACTACTTCCTGCAGGTAAAACCACAAGGCAAATAACTACTTCTTGTAGGTAAAACTGCAAGGCAATTAACTACTTCCTGTAGGTAAAACTGCAAGGCAGTTAACTACTTCCTGTAGGTAAAACTGCAAGGCAGTTAACTCCTTCCTGTAGGTAAAACCGCAAGGCAGTTATAACTACTTCCTGTAGGTAAAACCGCAAGGCAGTTAACTACTTCCTGTAGATAAAACTGCAAGGTAGTTAACTACTTCCTGTAGGTAAAACCGCAAAGCAGTTAACTACTTCCTGTAGGTAAATAAGCCAGGCAGTTAGCTACTTCCTGTAGGTATAAATAAGCCAGGCAGTTAGCTACTTCCTGTAGGTATAAATAAGCCAGGCAGTTAGCTACTTCCTGTTGGTAGTCAAGCCAGGCAGTCAACTACTTCCTTTGCAGGTTAATAATTCAGGCATTTGACTATTTACTATAGGTAAGCAATTTGTGTCTGACTTTACTGCCACTAAGTTTACACTGTATAAGCTGAGACTATCACATGGTTTAGAGAGGGAAACTCCAGCCTATACTACTTCCTGTAGGGGAAAAGTCCAGCCTATAATACTTCCTGTAGGGGAAAAATCCAGCCTATACTACTTTCTGTAGGAGAAAAGTCCAGCCTATACTACTTCCTGTAGGGGAAAAGTCCAGCCTATAATACTTCCTGTAGGGGAAAACTCCAGCCTATAATACTTCCTGTAGGGGAAAACTCCAGCCTATACTACTTCCTGTAGGGGAAAACTCCAGCCTATACTACTTCCTGTAGGGGAAAACTCCAGCCTATGCTACTTCCTGTAGGGGAAAACTCCAGCCTATACTACTTCCTGTAGGGGAAAACTCCAGCCTATACTACTTCCTGTAGGAGAAAAGTCCAGCCTATACTACTTCCTGTAGGGGAAAAGTCCAGCCTATAATACTTCCTGTAGGGGAAAAATCCAGCCTATACTCCTTCCTGTAGGGGAAAACTCCAGCCTATAATACTTCCTGTAGGGGAAAACTCCAGCCTATACTACTTCCTGTAGGGGAAAAGTCCTGCCTATACTACTTCCTGTAGGGGAAAACTCAAGCCTATACTACTTCCATTGGGGAAAACTAAACTTTCTACTATGAGACTACTTTCTGTAGGCAAGAGGGACTTGCATGAAATAATATACTAGCACTAACAAAACATAAACAGCCAAGGGCAAAAGGGCAAAAAAAAAAAGGACAAAATGTTCCAAAAGAGTAATTTTCTACTATTTTTTCTGATAGTTCAAAATAATGTTGATTAAATAACATGAAAGTACAATATGCTTTGTTATTAAAATTTTTGATTCTGCTTCATCAAAGTGTTTGTTCCCAAACTAAATACAAATGTGTCATTTTACCCCTAGCTACTTAAATGGAAAACGATACTGAATGAAAAATCTTGACCAATGTGGTATGGGAATGTGAATTGTACTTATAGTGACCTATTAAATGGGTTTATCACTTAGTGCTGCTACAATCAAATTGTGTAATTTAAGTCTTAAGTGAAGAATGTGGGTCACATGCCCTACTTACATGAAGTGGGGTGCACTGGTCAAATGAAGGAATTTTTGAATGAAGTATCATGACAGTCAAAATGTTAGAATTAACAGTGTCTTAGAGACTCTGAGGTAGCTTCTGCTCACAAAATACATATCATTTCTGCCCTCTTGGAATATGATAGAGCAAAATCTAATAGTCTGGAGACTGTTATATATGGAGACATGGGCTGTGATCTCATTGATAAAGGTAAAGGGAACCACCAACATAAAGGTCAAGTTGACCAGCTCGGCTTTGTGTGTAGCGCCTTTGTAATGTTCAAAGACTTATGATTGTCTAAAACCATTCACACCATTGGACTCTCAATTTCTTTGGACATTTACCAAGGGTGAACAGATGTATATCGAGAGTGCAATCTTTGGTCTGTGAAGATAAGGTACAAAAGTATTAGAAAGTGGAGTAAAATGCATAGTCTACCATAATATCAAAGTTTCATGCAGAGATGGACAGACTAGGCAGGGATGGACAGAATAATAAGATGAAGTGTATGGATGGACAAACTTAAGGAAAAAGTGTATAGATGGACAGCCTGACTGGACAAAGTGGTATGGATGGACAGATTGACAAGACAAAATGTATAGATAGCAAGACTGACAAGACAAAATATATAGATGGACAGATTGACAAGACAAAGTGTATAGATGGACAGATTGACAAGACAAAATATATAGATGGACAGATTGACAAGACAAAGTGTATAGATGGACAGATTGACAAGATAAAGTGGTATGGATGGATGGAAGGACGGACAGATGGATGGGCATGGAAATGTGATATTGGTGGATGAACGGACAGAAAGGACAAAGTGGAATGAATGGATGAGCGGACAGGACCAAGTGAAATGGATTGATACAAAACAGTATAAATCACAAGGTCTATATATAAAGTTGTACAACAATCTGCAGATCTAGATACAATATAACAATAATCACTGTTTTATATAAAATGTTGTACAAAAGGATCTATGTACAGCTATCACCAGGTTAATGAACAATGTTGTACAACATCAATAATCATTATAGTTACGAAATATTTACAATGTAATCACTGTGTATGTATACAATGTTGTACAACATTGATAATCTGCAGATCTATGTACATTGTTGTACAATAGTAATCACTGTGTATGTAAACAATGTTGTACAACATTGATAATCTGCAGATCTATGTACAATAGTAATCACTGTGTATGTATACAATGTTGTACAGCATTGATAATCTGCAGATCGATGTACAATGTTGTACAACAGTAATCACTGTGTATGTATACAATGTTGTACAGCATTGATAATCTGCAGATCTATGTACAACGTTGTACAATGATAATCTGCAGATCTATGTACAATGTTGTACAACAGTAATCACTGTAGTGTAGTACAACATTGATAATCATTAGGCCAATGTTCAATGATCATCAGATTTAGGTACATGATGCTATACAATTAATTATGATTTGAGATTATGAACATTAATACTAGACACATGTAATACAGTGTAAAAGCCTGTCCTGGGGATTGTAGTGGGACCAAACATCATCTGTTCATCCTGCTACCCTATAGTTTCACAAGCTTTGATGTCATAAAGATTAATGGGGATATTGTGTTCCTCTCACTACCAAACATCAAAACCTTTGTTTCAATTCACACTGGCAGATAGCATTATAAACAACCACCCTACTACAGCTCCTTGCTCCCAAAGTAATGTATATCGGTTGACATTTATTGGCCATCAGTAAATATATGCCTCCTATATGTTGCCTGCTAAACATGTTTCATTACCATTTAAGCTTAACACCTATAGTCAAGACTTTTTGAAACAATTTAGAAGTTGCTTGGAAAAGAAAAAAAAAACTTTGGTGGCTTCATGAAATGTGTCATATGTTTCAACTTCTAGGTCAGTCTGTCAAATAGGACATAACTAAAATGTTTGACCTGCCAAGCCAGCAATCCTCAGTCATTTCTTGTCCCATTCCTTTGCCTTTTGATACATTATTAAAATGCCTGAAGAGCATTGGTAATCCTGACAGGTTTAGCAGAACTGCAATTGAGATTTAAAGGGAGGAGATAAGTGCATGGTGTTTTGAAGGTGTGGTCGCAGATATTAATCTTAAAATAGGTTCTAACTAAAGCGAAAAGCTTTTGAAATATCAGCTATTTATGGGTGGTTTGCATGAAATAAAGATCATAAGCCGAACTTTTCATTTAAGTTCATTAAATGATGTCATAGTGACTAAAAACTCTTCAACATTATGGCATGTTACTGAAACTATACTGTGAGTTTTCAGCAGTATATTTATGGTAAAATTATTGTCTTTTGACAAGGTGTCTGCTGATATTTATTAACCCCAAAATTATTCATTTAACAGCACTGAAAGCACAGGTCAGTAGTAAAATTCAGAAGTCAATTTTTCATACCGTCATGTAATGTCACTTGTCATGTTAACAGAGACATCATAAAGAACTATTTGCCATAGGAGATGGTTATTGACAGTCTGAAGGTCAATTTGTTACCTTTGACCCCTGTGGCACCTGTCTCCAAAAAAATGGAGATTTTGATCAGCAACATACATGTAAAAGCATTTTATAGATTTAAGCGAGATTTCTATAGTAAAACTTCATTAAAAACAAGACATTTTGAATATCCTTTTATATAAAAACAATTAAAAAGTTTTCACAGATCAGTTAAATTAGATGTTCCTGTGTTTATTGCATATATATCTAAAAAGTCTTTTTTCTGCATGCTTTTAAGGGATTCAGTGTTACAGTTATAGAAACTATTATTGATAACAAGGCCTTTTAAGGGAGTCGGGGCTACAGTTATAGAAACTATTATTGATAACAAGGCCTTTTAAGGGAGTCAGGGCTAGTTATGATAAACCTAAAAAAAATATTTTAGTAGTAACTGATATTTTTGTAGCCTGTAGTTAAATGTTTAAGAGTAAGTATTTTTAATATGATGAAAAAACTCTGTAGTTGAGGCTTTCTATCACAAAAAGAAAATGTTTTTCTTAAAAACAACAATTACAAGTAATATTTCTTAAAAGTTCAACCCGTTCGTAATAAGTTCCATTGTTAATTAGTCGCCATAATTTCTGTTGAAATTAAACTGGACAGCCTCTAGCTACACTTGAGTACTGGTCTGCCATTACTTCTCAACACTGACTGCTGTATTTGTTTGGATTTCTTTGAAATGCAAAATTTCTTTTGATGTCATAGCAACAATTGACAATTGATCTTGGATGGATCATTTCAATGGCTGACAACCAAAGGTCAACCGAGGTCGTATCATTTGGCATGATGAAGATCAGTTGATTGCTGACAACCAAAGGTCAAATTAGGTCGTATCATTTGGCATAATGAAAATCTGTTCAGCCTATCATTAACAAATATGTCACTTTCTATCAATTTTCGTTACGGGAGAATTTTGCAATATCCATGTTTAAAATGAATTCTGGCATTAATTATGAGTGCATAAGATTTAAGTTTGATAGTCCGTAAGAGATAAGCTCTAATAAGACGATGCAACTTTGTGAGCTGACTTTTGACTAATCATACAACTGTAGACAAACTGACTCAACTCGGTTTTGTTATTATTTTACAAAGTCAAATAATTTTCTTTGATTACTTAAGAAATTACATGATTACTTAAGAAGATAGGCCCCAAATCTAGAGGAGAAGGACTTAAATTAATTGAAATCTTATCCTAGTCATCTTCAGCACTGGCTGAACCTGAATAAAAATGAAACAGAGAGTTTCCTTAAACTAGGATTATATTGCATGCTATTTCTGATTAGGTGCCATAGTACTGATAATATCAAGGTAGTCTGTTAAAAGGACAACCTTAATGCAGTACCTCAATATGGGACGTTTGACCCGGGAGGATGCTCGTACTGTAATCAGATTACAGGTAGATAAAGGTGTTCTCGAGGGGATGGTAATCATTTTTACATACAATGTGTGATAAATTCACTCCTTTAATAGATTTAGTATTTCAGTTTAAAAAGTGCTCTTAAATAATTGCAGAAGTCATTACTGTTTCTATTCCTTGTGTGGTTATAGCTTACTAATTCATGGTGCTAGTCATATGTAGTTACCTGGATACAATTTTATAATACATATTAACCCTCAGATGGTGTACCAGGTGTCATTTCTCTTGGGTCAAGGTCATTGGTGTTTCAAGTGCAAAGTACATTGTATGCTATTTAATTTCCTCATTAAAAAAAAAAAGAAAGAAAAAGAAAAGAGTTCCATGTGACAGAAATTAAGAATAAGAATACTTTTGTGTTTTGGAGGGGTGGGGGTAGGGGTGGAGGTGGGAGTTTTCCTTACTTTTGTGTTTGGGGAGCCCTGGGGTCAGGTTCTATACAATCAGCGGTTCTTTTACAGGAGGTCTTGTTTTCTTCCACTCACTGTTATATATAGAAAATATTGTAATATACTAAGTTGATGGCATTAATACCACATCTAACAAATAACATTGTCCTTGGCTGAGCATGTGCATTTTGTTCAGGTTTGACACTTGCCACACACATAAAAAGGCATTGATATACTCCTAGACATGTAGGTCACACAAATCTACATCACACAGGTAAAGATAACTGATAAAACAATTTTAACTTAACTACGCTATTTCAAAATTATCTGCATTTTAAGTGTTATAATCTAAAAAGCAGCCCTAATTAGCATATACATAGAATTTATTCATGGTCTTGGGCATATTCATAGTAATTAAGAACCAGATTGAACCACATACTGTAAATGAAATCTTGATAAGTGAAACAATTCCGATTAATTTTGATATCAATGTTTCGTTAAATTTGAGCATGTGATATGAAGAAAACAATTGCTACAGAAAGTCAAACTTGTTAGTGTAATGACTTTCAGTTTTAATTGCTATCTTAAACATACTTATTGTGTATTTGTAAAGGAATTTCAAGCGATGATCTATTTTCATAACTGAAGTTTTATTCCATTTTAAATATGTACTTATTGTGAAGCAATAAGATAAGACAATGAAGCTGCAAGCTTAGTCTTCTTTTCCAGATAAGATATTTTTGCTATATAAGTACAATTTTCGCATTCCTGACTATTTTCCAGGTGACAGTGACTACTATCATTGAAGACCAGAAGTGGAAAGCAAGTTGCAATAGCTGTTTTCAAGGTAAGGAATTTTGTCGGTCAACGACTACCTCCATATTGTGGGGCACCTCCAAATGGTTGGTCTTGGGGATGTGTTTGGTGTAATTGGCAAACTTGGGAATGAAAATGGTCAGGATTAAAAGGTAATTCTGTTGATTGTTCCAATGTTTGTTGATTTTCTTTTAGATTTGTTTGAGTCCTGTTAGTAATTGTATCTATCATGGAGTTTAGTTGTCCTCGCTAGCTTTAAAAGTCTGGCCTCAATCAGATCTGTGTCTTTACACAACTGTCACAATTTTATCATGCAAAAAGAATGTATTAAAATAATAAAGATCTTTTTAAAAGTCAGATTTCATTTTGAAACATAAAAAAGGAACATCGTGTCATTAACAGCGAGATAGCTTTACTAAAGCTTTAACGGTACTGTATTGGAATCAAATAAAAAATGAATTCTGCTGGTTTAATACGGCATCCAATTACTTGGAAATTCATTTTATTGAAATCCAGTGACAAACTTAATGCCTTTTGTGGTGCTAATGCGGTGCATCTTTGCATCATTCATTGCAGCTACCTAAACCACAGTAATTTATTATCGGACCGCAACAAAGGGGTGCGATGTGTGTCTGTAGGAGACCCTGGTTGAGGCGCCATACAATTACGTTCTGTGAAAATAGCTCATTACGTCGAGCTTCGGGATTCGCATGACTTGTTTATGGTGGTTGCACAGTGACTGTGCAGCTATGCTGGATGGATGATGCATTTAATTGGGTTTTAACCCCAAAGATAACAATCTGTTGATTCTGTTACTTGCTACTGTGTAAGTGTCATCCTTCCATGCAGCGTCACTTAGGTTGATAATATCGTGGTAGTTTCAAACCTAAGGTGGCAAATTTACTCTTTATGGGCCTTGTATGCCCTTTCTTGGCTGCCTTCTCTGATCCGTATGATCCTTTTATATTACAACAATACACTTGTTACCTTACACAACAAGTGTTGTGGTGATGTATACAGGTATTTACCTGTTACCTCTGTGAAGAGTGCACCTTGGTGACTCACATTAACACATCAGTAGAGAGTCTTAAATACCTGTCCTTTATATGTTCAGCTGATGTTCGCTGCTGTCAGATGCCTTACTAAGGCTGCAAGCTGTCCTACCTTGTAAGGATGTGTGTAGCACATAGCTTTAACTGAACTGATGCTATCTGCAATGTTTTAGTGAAATCTAAAATTCTGTGTCCTGGCCTTAAGTGGAGGATTCCTCAGGGTGCAAACGGTAGGATAGCTTTATAGAGTCAGTGCATATAGTATGGAGACTGACCAGTTGACCATCTTGACCTTAAAGGAAAGGACAGGATATGTTGGAAAATACAAGCTATTGCCAGCAGTTGTAAAAAGGGAATTTTCTTTACACCTGTAATCTGGAGAGTGGACTGTGTCTTGTTTGATTGACACCTGTAGTCTGGACTGTGTCTTGTTTGATTGACACCTGTAGTCTGGACTGTGTCTTGTTTGATTGACACCTGTAGTCTGGACTGTATCTTGTTTGATTGACACCTGTAGTCTGGACTGTGTCTTGTTTGACGTCAGTAATCTAGACTGTGAACTCTTGTTTGATTGACATCAGTAATCTGGACTGTGAACTCTTGTTTAATTAACACCTGTAGTCTAGATTGTGTATTGCTTGGTTGACACCTGTAATCTGGACTGTGGACTCTAGTTTGATTGACATCAGTAATCTGGACTGTGGACTCTAGTTTGATTGACGTCAGTAATCTGGACTGTGGACTCTTTGTTTGATTGACACCTGTAGTCTAGACTGTGTCTTGCTTGATTGACATCTGTAGTCTGGACTGTGTCTTGTTTGATTGACATCTGTAGTCTGGACTATGTCTTGTTTGATTGACACCTGTAGTCTAGACTGTGTCTTGCTTGGTTGACACCTGTAGTCTGGACTGTGTCTTGTTTGATTGACATCTGTAGTCTGGACTGTGTCTTGTTTGATTGACATCTGTAATCTGGACTATGTCTTGTTTGATTGACACCTGTAGTCTAGACTGTGTCTTGTTTGATTGACACCTGTAGTCTAGACTGTGTCTTGCTTGGTTGACACCTGTAATCTGGACTGTGGTCTCTAGTTTGATTGACGTCAGTAATCTGGACTGTGGACTCTTGTTTGATTGACACCTGTAGTCTAGACTGGTCTCTAGTTTGATTGACATCAGTAATCTGGACTGTGGACTCTTGTTTGATTGACACCTGTAATCTGGATTGTGGACTCTAGTTTGATTGACATCAGTAATCTGGACTGTGTTTTGTTTGATTGACATCAGTAATCTGGACTGTGGACTCTTTGTTTGATTGACATCAGTAATCTGGACTGTGGACTCTAGTTTGATTGACATCAGTAATCTGGACTGTGGACTCTTGTTTGATTGACACCTGTAGTCTAGACTGTGGTCTCTTGTTTGATTGACACCTATAGTCTAGACTGTGGTCTCTTGTTTGATTGACATCAGTAATCTGGACTGTGGACTCTAGTTTGATTGACATCAGTTATCTGGACTGTGGACTCTTGTTTGATTGACATCAGTTATCTGGACTGTGGACTCTAGTTTGATTGAAGTCAGTGATCTGGATTGCGTACGATTGACATTAATATTCTGGACTGTGGACTCGGTCTGAAATAGTGTTTCCTTTAGATTCCTGTGTCATTAGTACTGGTACTTAAAGATTTTCGACATTTGTCAGCATTACACTGGTTTCCAGAGTATTGTGTCCATCACATGACCCACTTCTCGGCTCCACAGACTGATCCTGTGGCCTTTCTGATGTTTGAAATATTTTGAAACACGACCTCATTAGAGATATTGAATAGACCATCTTTACTGCGGAATAGATACTGTCATCTGCAAACGAGACTTTACTTGATATTTTTAGCCAATAAGATTTATTTTCGAATTAAAGTGCTTTAGTGTCAGCTGTATGTCTGGGTGTGACATCGGACTTCCTCCAGGGCAGACGTCATGTCATCAGAAATTATACATTGTACTCCCCGCGCTCGGCTCTGATTTGGTGACGTGTGGCCGTGGACTTGTTATGATTGTTGCTTTTACAGAATTTGTTTTTCTCACATTTGATAGCTATTTGAATCCCTCAGATTAAAGGTTACTGGAACATGCCAAAATGCTTTAGTTGTAGACATGGCCGGTTACACAATAACGTTATCTCGGAGACATATTATACATGGCCAGTGTGGCGAAGCTAAGACAACAGAAATCTTGTCTGTGACCATTTGTGTTATGTAAAAGATAAATATTCAATGCATTTTTCTGTTTCCATAGATATGAATTTTTTAAGAAAAAGATAACTTTCTAGACTGTTACTCATTGTACATTCATAGAAACCTACGTCAACATGTACAGATGTTTTATTTTGTAATCTGCTGCTTTCACAAAATAAAACCGTCTTCATCATTTGACAATTTCAGTAAAATGGATTTTTTTGGGTGAAGCGTTTCTTTGCTAATATTTCATTTATTTGGCAAATCCTTTGTAATCATTGAGGTGGTCTGAGATATGTGTGTCATCTGCTGTGGCGGAGACTGGTTTGGATTGGTCAGTGTCTGATCACTAGAGTCTGGCTATATTTGTCCATGTATTAACTATACTTACACTACATCGCCCTAGTGTTGGCCTTTGCCCTAGCATGCTATATACACAATCTTTTTTTTTAATCAAATCTTCATCATAACACATTCAGGTTAACCACCTTCTGGTTTGATACTTTGGAAAAGAATTATTAGTTTGAGGTGGTATTTTTCATAGGAACATGTTGGATTTGGTCGAAATGGGAAATGACCAGATGAGAACCTTTGATTATTGTCGGTGTTAATTATTCATATTCAGACAGTACTTTGGAATATGTTCTGTGATGGATGGTGAAGGAATCGGAGCTATAATCATCTACAACATGTGGGGAGTGGAGAGGGAAGGATTCCAATATAATTCAATTATACACACAAAGTGAAAATGACTTGGTCATTCTCTGATTTCACCTTTCTCTGGGCCACCCAGAGAACAAAATCCAAAATGTTGAAATTTTGGAATCCCGACTGTATTTAATGTCCTAACTTATCTTTGACACACCAGTATGTGACTAAGGAGGTCACCTTCAGCTGACAAACAACCACAGAGCTTTAAAGTTCTAGCATCTGCGTCATGCTTTCACCACTGTTTTTATTGTTTTCTATCATTTACAGATGTGGGATAGGTCAGAGGATCATGACACTTCTTACATTTTATGTTAAAAACCATAAGTTTCAATTGACATTAATCATCTTTTTGAAATTTAAGATAATGTTAGCTACAAATGACCTTAGGGCTTTTATAGTTTCATTAAGGAAACATAATCCTTTAAAAAAAATGTTTAAGGTAAACTTATCTCGTTATAAGTAAATTTTACTCATTGTGATTTACACTTTTCTATTGTTCAGTTGAAGTATTGTTGCCAAAAATAGTTACAATTTACCTGACTTTTTTATGAATGGTTGCAATTTACAGATCCTGTAGTTTACTTAACTTAAATCCAATAAATGGTTAAATTGATATACCTGACTTGTCAACAAAAGGTTACAATTTTCCTTGACATACAGATAAACAGTTAAAATTTACCTGACATGCAGATAATTAGCTATAATTTACCTGACATGCAGATGAACAGTTAAAATTTACCTGACATGCAGATGAACAGTTACAATTTACCTAACATGCAGATAATTAGCTATAATTTACCTGGCATGCAGGTAAACAGTTGAAATTTACCCGACATGCAGATAAACAGTTACAATTTACCTAGCATGCAGATAAACAGTTACAATTTACCCGACATGCAGATGAACAGTTACAATTTACCTGACATGCAGATAAACAGTTACAATTTACCTAGCATGCAGATAAACAGTTACAATTTACCTGACATGCAGATAAACAGTTACAATTTACCTGACATGCACATAAACAGTTACAATTTACCTGACATGCACATAAACAGTTACAATTTACCTGACATGCAGATAAACAGTTACAATTTACCTGACATGCACATAAACAGTTACAATTTACCCGACATGCACATAAACAGTTACAATTTACCTTTGATATTGTTCTCTGTTAATTAACTGTGATGTAGTGCCATTGTTTCCTTTTGTCACATTTTGAGATTTTTATGAGATATCTGACAGGATTAAAGGAACCTATGTAGCACTAGGAGTGACTAATTATTAAGTATTGTCAGTACCTCATTCGTACCATCAAGTTTTCTTTGGTCAGTGTTATGACCCTTTCACCTATTCTTGCAGATGATGATCTGAAAACTGTGGACAAACAGTGGGTGACCAGTTGCACTGCAGCAATGTCTTCTGATGTGACATGAATTTGGCCTCCATCAAAGTGACCATTGTCCATTCCAGGTCAAAATGTAGGGCTGCTGACCAATGTGGACAAATAAAACCTTGACCTGACCCAGATGAAAAGATTTGGTCTGTGTTATCTAAATGCTTGCATTTAAGCACATCTCAAGATGAGGAACCATCCAAGATTGATATAAGATAATAAAAATTGCCATGCAATTAAGTGAGAAATGAATCAACGAGAAGAAATTCAACAAAGTAACATAAACCACAAATAGACAAGGAACATTGCAAATTATTTTCGTGTTGCAATGTTTTATAGAAAGTTGTAAGAATGTTGACAATGTTTGTCATTTGAGCACCCTGTAGTGTAGGAATAGAGAGTGTTACCCACAGTGAGTTGATAAGTTTGGATGGGGGTGTTTAACTGATGGATATCATAAAGAATCTTGGACAAGATCCAGCATCTTGTGGAATCTCAAATTTCTCCCCTTGTATTAGGCCTTTTGTTCTACCAGCATTTCTTTCAAAAAGAGGGAGAGGATTATCTAGATTTTATCACAGATATATCTCCCTGGAATAATTTGTATCTCTGACACTCAGGTTTGTTGGAAGGAATGGCGGAGGAGAGACCAGCATCTGTACCATGGTATTTTTGTGGATCTTAAAGCTGGTCGGTATAATGAACATTGTGAAGTTGGACTGGCATCTGATAGTGACACAGTGTTAAGATTCTACAGACTCTATCCCTGTCTTATGAATCTTACAAAGCCCAAAATTTATCAGACACACGAATAATTTCATTACGCACATGTTAATTGTTACTTAATGTGTATTAGTATCTATGTACATTAACGAATAAATGTGGAGTTACCACAGCAGGCTTCACTCAATAAATGTGTATACATTTCCATTAAATCTCTGATTGTTTTATTCCATTTTATGTCTTGTGTTGTTGGTGTTAAGAAACGGAAAATTTACTCAACACTCTGGCGACTGCCTGGGAGAATTAAAAAACACTAATACTTATTAGAGAAAGTTCAGTCTGATGTTGAACAACACGATAAGTACAGAAAATTACAATTGATCAAGGAATGTTCGGTGAGCTGTTGAGAAAGATAGTTACTGCACAGTATAACAATTTGTCAAGGAAGATTTTAATTTGTTCTTATTAAACAACACAATACTGTACATGATGGCAATGGATCAAATTACAATAAGTTTTAAATCTTTAATTTCTTAAATTTTGATCTTTCAAAGAAGGTTAGGCCTGTTGTTGTTCCATAAAACTAAATCACAAAATTAAAATGATAATTTAGTCAATCCTTGGTGAGCAACAAAGTGCAACTTATCTAACATCAGAATATCTATGTAGCAACATAAACAATGATCACAACTTATCAATAAATGATGAGTCTACTGGCATCGTTGAACATCAGAAACAACATCATCAACAATCACAACTTATCTTTAAACGGTGAGTCTACTGGCATTGTCGAACATCAGAAACAACATCATCAACAATCACAACTTATCTTTAAACGGTGAGTCTACTGGCATTGTCGAACATCAGAAACAACATCATCAACAATCACAACTTATCTTTAAACGGTGAGTCTACTGACATTGTCGAACATCAGAATCTATACTTATCAATATACAGTGAGTCTACTGGCATTGTTGAACATCAAAATATTTGTGAAGCAACATCATCAACAATCACAACTTATCAACAAACAGTGAGTCTACTGGCATTGTCCAACATCAGAATATCTACATTGCAACATCATCATAAATGATCACAGTTTAAAAATAGAGAGTTAGTCTGTCGCTGTAAAAGAGCAGTTTAACTGCAACAAAATCTCATAAAAGAATGTTCAGCCAGACTTTCGTAAAAAAAATAATGTATAAAAATTTTGACTACAACTGATCAAAACAGATTGTGTCGGTCATTGTCACTGCTTCACTGAGGCAGCATCTCCAAGAATAAGAATGACATTTCTTGTCATCGTTTGACGTATGGGCAGGCTTAAGGCTGTTAGTACTTCAAAAAGGGCATTTACTCTTATCCAATGTCACATAATACCAAAATGTTCATGTAAATATGATTTATTTATAATTCTATTGGGGTAAATAATGTTGAAGGTAATATAGAGACAACTCATTCGATCAAGACTTGGAAAAGTATACCTAGGATAAGTTTGGTTTTAATGGTTAAAATCAATTAACACAGTTAACGGTGACAATGGCAAGGTAGAGAATAGCTACGAGTCTCCATACATAAGTTTAATTAGCACGAAAAATGGAACACCTTGCCCTTTGTAATGAGTTGGAGGGAATTGACAATTATGCACCATATTGAGGACAAGACTGCATGTTTTATGTGACGTTCTAGACAAGATGTAAAGTAAAATGTTTTTTTATGGCTCTTCATTTTAACACTTTATTGTACATTACGTCATTTTTGGCCATGAATAAGTGATTGTTTAACTATGGCATAAGTTTCTTGTTGATTACCTAATTTGTAATCAAAATCAAGACTGTCAGATTCCGAAAAAAAATGTGTATATTATAAATGGCAAAGTTTTCCAAGTAGTTTCTAATTGCGATTCATTACACTGCTTAATTAGGTTTATAAGTGAAGTTCAGGCAATAATTACATGTTCAAATTGCATTATGGGCATTAAGTATGTGGTTATGGTAATTATGATGAGGTCGTGACCCCTACTTGATGGGAAATGGAATTTTATGAAAAGTTAATTCAAACAGTTGTGATATTTACTATAATTTTTTATTGACAAAGTGTGACTGTTTTTTTTTTCTGTGAGTTATCGTTGAAAGCAATTACCGTGAAGGTACCGGCACCTTGTTTATAATGTGTTATGTTATATTAATGTACAAACAAGAATAACAATACATTATGCAAATAATGAAGACTAGGTGTTTTATAGTCAAGATGAAATTCAATACACGATAAAGATAAACATTAATTTCTATCTCAATTTTTATTGGTTTTCATATATGATGTCTTTTTTTTAATGATGAAATAGCGGAGATCTGCCATCTGTGAATTGTGTGAAATTTATAACCTGTTGATGTTGGATGTGATCATTATTCTGATGAATACAACGATAGTTTTAAGATTTTATCATCATTTAATTATACATGTTGGGATTTCTATTGAATATAGCTAGCTGTACAGTCAATAAAAAATTGAACTTGAACAATGAAAATGTCCGGAGGCTAAAAAACTGTGTTTATGACTCAGGGTGTTGGCTAAACACAGGGAAAATACATAACGTCCATGGTGGAGTTGTCTAAGCTTGACTGTCTGTCCTCAAGCTGTGTCTATGCTTTTGTCCACGGCTGACATTGACAGCTCGTAAAAAATATATCTCTCAAAAACTATGACAATTTCAAACATTAATCTTATCTCCATCTTGGTGAGATAACTCGGACTATTAATTATTTACAAACTTTCAGTACATACCTGGGAGTTTCCGTTTGTATCTGTATACATAACTGTATGTGGATTGGTTAAAAGTCTAATTGAATTGATAAACTAATAGAGTTGTTTTTTATTTGGATGGTTAACCAGATTGAATTACATTTAATCTGTGGAAATTGACCCAAAGATATCGGCTTATACCTACAGAGATATACATCCTATTGATTATTCAAGATTTTCTTCGGAAGTTTTCAAATTTTGGTAGATTTCCAAACCTTTCATCATTCGTTAAACATGCGAGAAACATGTGTGCTGTTTCCATTACATCAATATGCTGGCATCTTCAGACAAAGATAAAAGACTCGGAGAAAAATACCTTGACATTTTTTACTAATTAAATGTGAATGACTGTTTTTAATTTTGAATAAAGATTACACTTACAACTGTTTTAATTTACTAATGACATTTAAGCTTTGAAAAAGATGTGAGCTTAATGTAGAAATCAGAATAGGTTGAACAGAGGGGATACCTAATGCCAATATATATGGGTCGAGTTTCTGTTAAAGAGAAACCCGACCCAGAGCATCTCCGCTTCTGCTCCACCGCTTTATCTTTTAATTTTTTTTTCAAATTGTTAGGTCAATCGCACCAATAAAAAGTTTAGAGAATTTAACTTGCCTCGCTTAGGTTTCAAAATCAACATTTTTTACATTTTTGACGAGAAGAGATGTGGCCAGATTACAAAGTGATAGTGATGGTTTCCACTTGAATTAGAACTTTATACACTCTACCCTGTCGTTCTGTCATGTCTAGTCAAAATAAACCGATTTTATTACATACTGGCTTAGGTTAGCTTTCTCGTCCAAATTATCTGGCAATTCGATGCTTAAATTGGCTTTCGAAATGTCACAGTGTGGAGATTTACTTTCATATTCTGATGTTAAATATTAGCATACAGCAGATATTATAGACATTAGGTCCCTAAATATTCCAGAAATCTGTCATTCTGGAGAACATTCTTTTTAACATGGTCATAAAAGTTGATAGAGGACATATCATTTCAAAATAATTCCGTATAATTTATCCAGAATGAAAAAATTGCTTGTTTACACTGTGTATATATACAAATATACTTGCTTATATTCCCCTTGTACTGGCAAAACAACGTTGGATAGCGATAGGTAGGTATATACGTAGTAGCTTTATTTGGCATTTGTACTTTTGCTGTCAACCTTTGCTTTAAAATTCATATTTCATTTGTCAAGTTAATAATGTTTTAAGCTATTACAAATGAGAAAGGCGTGAGGCTGACTCTCCGCGGCCAAAGTGTGACCGAACGACAGACCAGCGCCATCTTACCATCTCTCTCCAACCGTACAGTGTCCAAGCTGCCATCCTGTGGCTACTACCAGTTGTCCAGTTTTAAAAAAAAATCAATGCAAAATTATCTAAAACATGGATACTGGCGCGATCAGTTGGAGATATAATATATAGATAACAGTGGTACTTACAGTCAGCATCAGTAGTCCAGCCCTCATCCTCTGTCAAGCACATTCACAAGTCACTGCTTAATACAAAGCCTCATGTGATGTTCTACCTATTTCAATGATGGCAAGAGAAATTTGAGTGAATTTTGTTGAATGTCTTGAGCCAGTGATTATAAGAGAAGTGGAGGTTGTGTGTGTAGTGTTTTGTTTTGGCCAGACGTTCGTATTGACCTGACTGCCATTGCTGTACTACAATTGGATAAGGAGAAAATAATGGGCTAGCTTAGGTCTCAAATTTATTTCTTAATTACAAATCTTCAATAAATAATGACACTCCATATTGGTTTTAATTACTAGTATTGAATTGATATTGGTGTGTGTCAGTGTCGAAACAAAGGGGAGGTGGGGGGAAATCTTGTGTCTTACAGAATAATTTACATATTCTTGACCAACCAGACATTTCTTACTTTTATAAACTTTCATGTAGAAATGTTTCAGATTCAATTAATCAATTAATTCTAATGAATGAGAATAAAACATTATCTCTATCCTTCCAAACGACTGCACTTGATCATAAAGAAATATGAGTTCAAAGTGAGTCGTTTTGCAGGGAATTGTGGGAATCCATATAAGGAATAGAAATATATGGAAGGAGATCGTTGGTACGAATATCTATACTAAGAGGGGATAAAACTGAGGTCAGTACTGTACATGTCGTTACTGTACTAGGTGTCGTTGGACTAGGGGGTACAACACAGGTCAGTACTGTACTAGGGGATACAACACAGGTCATTACTCTACTAGGGGGTACAACACAGGTCATTACTGTACTAGGGGGTACAACACAGGTCATTACTGTACTAGGGGGTACAACATAGGTCAGTACTGTACTAGGGGTAACAACACAGGTCATTACTGTACTAGGGGGTACAACACAGGTCAGTACTGTACTAGGGGGTACAACACAGATCAGTACTGTACTAGGGGGTACAACACAGGTCAGTACTGTACTAGAGGTACAACACAGGTCAGTACTGTACTAGGGGGTAAAACACAGGTCAGTACTGTACTAGGGGGTACAACACAGGTCAGTACTGTACTAGGGGGTACAACACAGGTCAGTACTGTACTAGGGGTACAACACAGGTCAGTACTGTACTAGGGGTACAACACAGGTCAGTACTGTACTAGGGGGTACAACACAGGTCAGTACTGTACCAGTGGTACAACACAGGTCAGTACTGTACTAGGGGGTACAACACAGGTCAGTACTGTACTAGGGGGTACAACACAGGTCAGTACTGTACCAGGGGGTACAACACATGTCAGTACTGTACCAGGGGGAACAACACAGGTCAGTACTGTACTAGGGGGTACAACACAGGTCAGTACTGTACTAGGGGTACAACACAGGTCAGTACTGTACTAGGGGGTACAACACAGGTCAGTACTGTACCAGGGGGTACAACACAGGTCAGTACTGTACTAGGGGGTACAACACAGGTCAGTACTGTACTAGGGGGTACAACACAGGTCAGTACTGTACTAGGGGGTAAAACAGGTCATTACTGTACTAGGGGGTACAACACAGGTCAGTACTGTACTAGGGGGTACAACATAGGTCAGTACTGTACTAGGGGGTACAACATAGGTCAGTACTGTACTAGGGGGTACAACACAGATCAGTACTGTACTAGGGGGTACAACACAGGTCAGTACTGTACTAGGGGGTACAACATAGGTCAGTACTGTACTAAGGGGTACAACACAGGTCAGTACTGTACTAGGGGTACAACACAGGTCAGTACTGTACTATGGGATACAACACAGGTCAGTACTGTACTAGGGGTACAACACAGGTCAGTACTGTACCAGGGGGTACAACACAGGTCAGTACTGTACCAGGGGGTACAACACAGGTCAGTACTGTACTAGGGGGTACAACACAGGTCAGTACTGTACTAGGGGGTACAACACAGGTCAGTACTGTACCAGGGGGTACAACACAGGTCATTACTGTACTAGGGGGTACAACACAGGTCAGTACTGTACTAGGGGGTACAACACAGGTCAGTACTGTACCAGGGGGTACAACACAGGTCAGTACTGTACTAGGGGGTACAACACAGGTCAGTACTGTACCAGGGGGTACAACACAGGTCATTACTGTACTAGGGGGTACAACACAGGTCAGTACTGTACTAGATGGTACAACATAGGTCAGTACTGTACTAGGGGGTACAACACAGGTCAGTACTGTACTAGGGGGTACAACATAGGTCAGTCGTGTACTAGGGGGTACAACACAGGTCAGTACTGTACTAGGGGACACAACACAGGTCAGTACTGTACTAGGGGGTACAACACAGGTCAGTACTGTACTGAAGGTACAACATAGGTCAGTACTGTACTAGGGGGTACAACACAGGTCAGTCATGTACTAGGGGGTACAACACAGGTCAGTACTGTACTAGGGGGTACAACATAGGTCAGTACTGTACTAGGGGGTACAACATAGGTCAGTACTGTACTAGGGGGTACAACACAGGTCAGTACTGTACTAGGGGGTACAACACAGGTCAGTACTGTACTAGGGGGTACAACATAGGTCAGTACTGTACTAGGGGGTACAACACAGGTCAGTACTGTACTAGGGGTACAACACAGGTCAGTACTGTACTATGGGGTACAACACAGGTCAGTACTGTACTAGGGGTACAACACAGGTCAGTACTGTACTAGGGGGTACAACACAGGTCAGTACTGTACTAGGGGGTACAACACAGGTCAGTACTGTACTAGGGGTACAACACAGGTCAGTACTGTACTAGGTGGTACAACACAGATCAGTACTGTACTAGGGGTACAACACAGGTCAGTACTGTACTATGGGGTACAACACAGGTCAGTACTGTACTAGGGGGTACAACACAGGTCAGTACTGTACTAGGGGGTACAACACAGGTCAGTACTGTACTAGGGGGTACAACACAGGTCGGTACTGTACTAGAGGTACAACACAGGTCAGTACTGTACTAGGGGTACAACACAGGTCAGTACTGTGATAGGGGGTACAACACAGGTCAGTACTGTACCAGGGGGTACAACACAGGTCAGTACTGTACTAGGGGGTACAACACAGGTCAGTACTGTACCAGGGGGTACAACACAGGTCAGTACTGTACTAGGGGGTACAACACAGGTCATTACTGTACTAGGGGTACAACACAGGTCAGTATTGTACTAGGGGGTAAAACACAGGTCAGTACTTTACTAGGGGGTACAACACAGGTCAGTACTGTACCAGGGGGTACAACACAGGTCAGTACTGTACTAGAGGTACAACACAGGTCAGTACTGTACTAGGGGGTAAACACAGGTCAGTACTGTACTAGGGGGTACAACACAGGTCAGTACTGTACTAGGGGGTACAACACAGGTCATTACTGTACTAGGGGTACAACACAGGTCAGTACTGTACTAGGGGTACAACACAGGTCAGTACTGTACTAGGGGGTACAACACAGGTCAGTACTGTACCAGTGGTACAACACAGGTCAGTACTGTACTAGGGGGTACAACACAGGTCAGTACTGTACCAGGGGGTACAACACATGTCAGTACTGTACCAGGGGGAACAACACAGGTCAGTACTGTACTAGGGGGTACAACACAGGTCAGTACTGTACTAGGGGTACAACACAGGTCAGTACTGTACTAGGGGGTACAACACAGGTCAGTACTGTACTAGGGGGTACAACACAGGTCAGTACTGTACTAGGGGGTACAACACAGGTCAGTACTGTACTAGGGGGTACAACACAGGTCAGTACTGTACTAGGGGGTAAAACAGGTCAGTACTGTACTAGGGGGTACAACACAGGTCAGTACTGTACTAGGGGGTACAGCACAGGTCAGTACTGTACTAGGGGGTACAACACATTTCAGTACTGTACTAGGGGGTACAGCACAGGTCAGTACTGTACTAGGGGGTACAACACAGGTCATTACTGTATTAGGGGTACAACACAGGTCAGTATTGTACTAGGAGGTAAAACACAGGTCAGTACTTTACTAGGGGGTACAACACAGGTCAGTACTGTACCAGGGGGTACAACACAGGTCAGTACTGTACTAGGGGGTACAACACAGGTCAATACTGTACTAGGGGGTACAACACAGGTCAGTACTGTACTAGAGGTACAACACAGGTCAGTACTGTACTAGGGGGTAAAACACAGGTCAGTACTGTACTAGGGGGTACAACACAGGTCAGTACTGTACTAGGGGGTACAACACAGGTCAGTACTGTACTAGGGGGTAAAACAGGTCAGTACTGTACTAGGGGGTACAACACAGGTCAGTACTGTACTAGGGGGTACAACACAGGTCAGTACTGTACTAGGGGGTACAACACATTTCAGTACTGTACTAGGGGGTACAGCACAGGTCAGTACTGTACTAGGGGGTACAACACAGGTCATTACTGTACTAGGGGTACAACACAGGTCAGTACTGTACTAGGGGTACAACACAGGTCAGTACTGTACTAGGGGGTACAACACAGGTCAGTACTGTACTAGGGGGTACAACACAGGTCAGTACTGTACTAGGGGGTACAACACAGGTCAGTACTGTACCAGGGGGTACAACACAGGTCAGTACTGTACCAGGGGGTACAACACAGGTCAGTACTGTACTAGGGGGTACAACACAGGTCATTACTGTACTAGGGGTACAACACAGGTCAGTATTGTACTAGGGGGTAAAACACAGGTCAGTACTTTACTAGGGGGTACAACACAGGTCAGTACTGTACTAGAGGTACAACACAGGTCAGTACTGTACTAGGGGGTAAACACAGGTCAGTACTGTACTAGGGGGTACAACACAGGTCATTACTGTATTAGGGGTACAACACAGGTCAGTATTGTACTAGGAGGTAAAACACAGGTCAGTACTTTACTAGGGGGTACAACACAGGTCAGTACTGTACCAGGGGGTACAACACAGGTCAGTACTGTACTAGGGGGTACAACACAGGTCAATACTGTACTAGGGGGTACAACACAGGTCAGTACTGTACTAGGGGGTACAACACAGGTCAGTACTGTACTAGGGGGTAAAACACAGGTCAGTACTGTACTAGGGGGTACAACACAGGTCAGTACTGTACTAGGGGGTACAACACAGGTCAGTACTGTACTAGGGGGTAAAACAGGTCATTACTGTACTAGGGGGTACAACACAGGTCAGTACTGTACTAGGGGGTACAGCACAGGTCAGTACTGTACTAGGGGGTACAACACATTTCAGTACTGTACTAGGGGGTACAGCACAGGTCAGTACTGTACTAGGGGGTACAACACAGGTCATTACTGTACTAGGGGTACAACACAGGTCAGTACTGTACTAGGGGTACAACACAGGTCAGTACTGTACTAGGGGGTACAACACAGGTCAGTACTGTACTAGGGGGTACAACACAGGTCAGTACTGTACTAGGGGGTACAACACAGGTCAGTACTGTACCAGGGGGTACAACACAGGTCAGTACTGTACCAGGGGGTACAACACAGGTCAGTACTGTACTAGGGGGTACAACACAGGTCATTACTGTACTAGGGGTACAACACAGGTCAGTATTGTACTAGGGGGTAAAACACAGGTCAGTACTTTACTAGGGGGTACAACACAGGTCAGTACTGTACTAGAGGTACAACACAGGTCAGTACTGTACTAGGGGGTAAACACAGGTCAGTACTGTACTAGGGGGTACAACACAGGTCAGTACTGTACTAGGGGGTACAACACAGGTCAGTACTGTACCAGGGGGAACAACACAGGTCAGTACTGTACTAGGGGGTACAACACAGGTCAGTACTGTACTAGGGGTACAACACAGGTCAGTATTGTACTAGGAGGTAAAACACAGGTCAGTACTTTACTAGGGGGTACAACACAGGTCAGTACTGTACCAGGGGGTACAACACAGGTCAGTACTGTACTAGGGGGTACAACACAGGTCAATACTGTACTAGGGGGTACAACACAGGTCAGTACTGTACTAGAGGTACAACACAGGTCAGTACTGTACTAGGGGGTAAAACACAGGTCAGTACTGTACTAGGGGGTACAACACAGGTCAGTACTGTACTAGGGGGTACAACACAGGTCAGTACTGTACTAGGGGGTAAAACAGGTCATTACTGTACTAGGGGGTACAACACAGGTCAGTACTGTACTAGGGGGTACAGCACAGGTCAGTACTGTACTAGGGGGTACAACACATTTCAGTACTGTACTAGGGGGTACAGCACAGGTCAGTACTGTACTAGGGGGTACAACACAGGTCATTACTGTACTAGGGGTACAACACAGGTCAGTACTGTACTAGGGGTACAACACAGGTCAGTACTGTACTAGGGGGTACAACACAGGTCAGTACTGTACCAGGGGGTACAACACAGGTCAGTACTGTACTAGGGGGTACAACACAGGTCATTACTGTACCAGGGGGTACAACACAGGTCAGTACTGTACTAGGGGGTACAACACAGGTCAGTACTGTACTAGATGGTACAACATAGGTCAGTACTGTACTAGGGGGTACAACACAGGTCAGTACTGTACTAGGGGGTACAACATAGGTCAGTCGTGTACTAGGGGGTACAACACAGGTCAGTACTGTACTAGGGGACACAACACAGGTCAGTACTGTACTAGGGGGTACAACACAGGTCAGTACTGTACTGAAGGTACAACATAGGTCAGTACTGTACTAGGGGGTACAACACAGGTCAGTCATGTACTAGGGGGTACAACACAGGTCAGTACTGTACTAGGGGGTACAACATAGGTCAGTACTGTACTAGGGGGTACAACATAGGTCAGTACTGTACTAGGGGGTACAACACAGGTCAGTACTGTACTAGGGGGTACAACACAGGTCAGTACTGTACTAGGGGGTACAACATAGGTCAGTACTGTACTAGGGGGTACAACACAGGTCAGTACTGTACTAGGGGTACAACACAGGTCAGTACTGTACTATGGGGTACAACACAGGTCAGTACTGTACTAGGGGTACAACACAGGTCAGTACTGTACTAGGGGGTACAACACAGGTCAGTACTGTACCAGGGGGTACAACACAGGTCAGTACTGTACTAGGGGGTACAACACAGGTCATTACTGTACTAGGGGTACAACACAGGTCAGTATTGTACTAGGGGGTAAAACACAGGTCAGTACTTTACTAGGGGGTACAACACAGGTCAGTACTGTACCAGGGGGTACAACACAGGTCAGTACTGTACTAGAGGTACAACACAGGTCAGTACTGTACTAGGGGGTAAACACAGGTCAGTACTGTACTAGGGGGTACAACACAGGTCAGTACTGTACTAGGGGGTACAACACAGGTCATTACTGTACTAGGGGTACAACACAGGTCAGTACTGTACTAGGGGTACAACACAGGTCAGTACTGTACTAGGGGGTACAACACAGGTCAGTACTGTACCAGTGGTACAGCACAGGTCAGTACTGTACTAGGGGGTACAACACAGGTCAGTACTGTACCAGGGGGTACAACACATGTCAGTACTGTACCAGGGGGAACAACACAGGTCAGTACTGTACTAGGGGGTACAACACAGGTCAGTACTGTACTAGGGGTACAACACAGGTCAGTACTGTACTAGGGGGTACAACACAGGTCAGTACTGTACTAGGGGGTACAACACAGGTCAGTACTGTACTAGGGGGTACAACACAGGTCAGTACTGTACTAGGGGGTACAACACAGGTCAGTACTGTACTAGGGGGTAAAACAGGTCAGTACTGTACTAGGGGGTACAACACAGGTCAGTACTGTACTAGGGGGTACAACACAGGTCAGTACTGTACTAGGGGGTACAACACATTTCAGTACTGTACTAGGGGGTACAGCACAGGTCAGTACTGTACTAGGGGGTACAACACAGGTCATTACTGTATTAGGGGTACAACACAGGTCAGTATTGTACTAGGAGGTAAAACACAGGTCAGTACTTTACTAGGGGGTACAACACAGGTCAGTACTGTACCAGGGGGTACAACACAGGTCAGTACTGTACTAGGGGGTACAACACAGGTCAATACTGTACTAGGGGGTACAACACAGGTCAGTACTGTACTAGAGGTACAACACAGGTCAGTACTGTACTAGGGGGTAAAACACAGGTCAGTACTGTACTAGGGGGTACAACACAGGTCAGTACTGTACTAGGGGGTACAACACAGGTCAGTACTGTACTAGGGGGTAAAACAGGTCATTACTGTACTAGGGGGTACAACACAGGTCAGTACTGTACTAGGGGGTACAGCACAGGTCAGTACTGTACTAGGGGGTACAACACATTTCAGTACTGTACTAGGGGGTACAGCACAGGTCAGTACTGTACTAGGGGGTACAACACAGGTCATTACTGTACTAGGGGTACAACACAGGTCAGTACTGTACTAGGGGTACAACACAGGTCAGTACTGTACTAGGGGGTACAACACAGGTCAGTACTGTACTAGGGGGTACAACACAGGTCAGTACTGTACTAGGGGGTACAACACAGGTCAGTACTGTACCAGGGGGTACAACACAGGTCAGTACTGTACCAGGGGGTACAACACAGGTCAGTACTGTACTAGGGGGTACAACACAGGTCATTACTGTACTAGGGGTACAACACAGGTCAGTATTGTACTAGGGGGTAAAACACAGGTCAGTACTTTACTAGGGGGTACAACACAGGTCAGTACTGTACCAGGGGGTACAACACAGGTCAGTACTGTACTAGAGGTACAACACAGGTCAGTACTGTACTAGGGGGTAAACACAGGTCAGTACTGTACTAGGGGGTACAACACAGGTCAGTACTGTACTAGGGGGTACAACACAGGTCATTACTGTACTAGGGGTACAACACAGGTCAGTACTGTACTAGGGGTACAACACAGGTCAGTACTGTACTAGGGGGTACAACACAGGTCAGTACTGTACCAGTGGTACAACACAGGTCAGTACTGTACTAGGGGGTACAACACAGGTCAGTACTGTACGAGGGGGTACAGCACATGTCAGTACTGTACCAGGGGGAACAACACAGGTCAGTACTGTACTAGGGGGTACAACACAGGTCAGTACTGTACTAGGGGTACAACACAGGTCAGTACTGTACTAGGGGGTACAACACAGGTCAGTACTGTACCAGGGGGTACAACACAGGTCAGTACTGTACTAGGGGGTACAACACAGGTCAGTACTGTACTAGGGGGTACAACACAGGTCAGTACTGTACTAGGGGGTAAAACAGGTCATTACTGTACTAGGGGGTACAACACAGGTCAGTACTGTACTAGGGGGTACAGCACAGGTCAGTACTGTACTAGGGGGTACAACACATTTCAGTACTGTACTAGGGGGTACAGCACAGGTCAGTACTGTACTAGGGGGTACAACACAGGTCATTACTGTATTAGGGGTACAACACAGGTCAGTATTGTACTATGAGGTAAAACACAGGTCAGTACTTTACTAGGGGGTACAACACAGGTCAGTACTGTACCAGGGGGTACAACACAGGTCAGTACTGTACTAGGGGGTACAACACAGGTCAATACTGTACTAGGGGGTACAACACAGGTCAGTACTGTACTAGAGGTACAACACAGGTCAGTACTGTACTAGGGGGTAAAACACAGGTCAGTACTGTACTAGGGGGTACAACACAGGTCAGTACTGTACTAGGGGGTACAACACAGGTCAGTACTGTACTAGGGGGTAAAACAGGTCATTACTGTACTAGGGGGTACAACACAGGTCAGTACTGTACTAGGGGGTACAGCACAGGTCAGTACTGTACTAGGGGGTACAACACATTTCAGTACTGTACTAGGGGGTACAGCACAGGTCAGTACTGTACTAGGGGGTACAACACAGGTCATTACTGTACTAGGGGTACAACACAGGTCAGTATTGTACTAGGAGGTAAAACACAGGTCAGTACTTTACTAGGGGGTACAACACAGGTCAGTACTGTACCAGGGGGTACAACACAGGTCAGTACTGTACTAGGGGGTACAACACAGGTCTGTACTGTACTAGGGGGTACAACACAGGTCAGTACTGTACTAGAGGTACAACACAGGTCAGTACTGTACTAGGGGGTACAACACAGGTCAGTACTGTACTAGGGGGTACAACACAGGTCAGTACTGTACTAGGGGGTACAACACAGGTCAGTACTGTACTAGGGGTACAACACAGGTCAGTACTGTACTAGGGGTACAACACAGGTCAGTACTGTACTAGGGGGTACAACACAGGTCAGTACTGTACCAGGGGTACAACACAGGTCAGTACTGTACTAGGGGGTACAACACAGGTCAGTACTGTACTAGGGGGTACAACACAGGTCAGTACTGTACCAGGGGGTACAACACATGTCAGTACTGTACCAGGGGGAACAACACAGGTCAGTACTGTACTAGGGGGTACAACACAGGTCAGTACTGTACTAGGGGTACAACACAGGTCAGTACTGTACTAGGGGTACAACACAGGTCAGTACTGTACTAGGGGGTACAACACAGGTCAGTACTGTACCAGGGGGTACAACACAGGTCAGTACTGTACTAGGGGGTACAACACAGGTCAGTACTGTACTAGGGGGTACAACACAGGTCAGTACTGTACTAGGGGGTAAAACAGGTCATTACTGTACTAGGGGGTACAACACAGGTCAGTACTGTACAGAACTAGGGGGTACAGCACAGGTCAGTACTGTACTAGGGGGTACAACACAGTTCAGTACTGTACTAGGGGGTACAGCACAGGTCAGTACTGTACTAGGGGGTACAACACAGATCAATTCTCATTTAGGTGATACAATATGGCAATAGGCTATCATCCATACACCACCAACTTTAATTAATCAAAAGGCTTAGAATCAAGATATTTGGCTGGTATACCCTTTTAATGCAGCCAAACAATATCTGTGAAAAGAAATGACCTCAACTCATATTGAAGGTCACAGGTGTCAACCTTGTTAAAACACAGCTTTTTCTGAATATCTAAAAAGCCTGGAATCAAGATATCTGGCTTGTCAGTTTCTTGCTTTGTGTCCAAGAAAGTTGCGAAAGGAAATGACCTTGACTAATATTCAAGGTCACTGGGTTCAAATGTAAAAACATTCCAACAACTTCTGATTAACTAAAAGAATTAGAATCCCAAATATTTGGCTGGTATACGTTGAATGGAGCCAAACAAAATTTGTGGAAAGAAATGACCCTGACCCATATTCAAGGTCAAAGGAATCAGCTTTGTTCAAGTGCTCAGACAACTTCATATGATTTACAATGTCACAGTGGTCAAACTTGTTAAAACATTCAAATAACTTCTGCTTAACTAAATGGCATAGAACCAATATATTTGGTTGGTAGTTAAGGGAATGTCCTGGACCTTCATTCAAGATCGTAGGGGTCAAATTTTATAATCAAAAGAACTAGTGAGTACTAATATAAGGAGGGTATCATGCTGGGATCAATGGCTTCCATATCTGTTCAGGTAACCTTGACCTTTTTTTAAAGGTTACAGCGGTCAAATATGTTTAATATTTAATTGTTTTTCTGAAGAAGCAAGAGAGACATGATCCTGATATTAGGTCAATAGCATGGTCGGATGAATGGCTATAAAACCTGTTAAAATGAATAAGCGTATAATTAACTAATTCGGATGGAAAGGTGTTCCAAATAAATGATCTAGATCAACTTTAAAGTATGCATTAGAACCCAGTTAATAATACAGGCCCATCGGGCCTCATGTTATTGTTAAGTAGGGTGTAGCAAAACTGGATTCATCCCTTTAAGAGGACAGTATCCATACATTTCCTCACTTGTACACATGCTTACCACAAAGTTTTCTTCAGATAGAAAGAATCATGTCTCAAATGTTGCAGTGGCTGCTGTAGTTTTAGTTTTGATTGCCTGTATGTAAAGTAGAGGACACTATTGCTAGTGTGTAAAGTAGAGGACACCATTGCTAGTGTGTAAAGTAGAGGACAACATTGCTTGTGTGTAAAGTAGAGGACACCATTGCTAGTGTGTAAAGTAGATGACACCATTGCTTGTGTGTAAAGTAGTGGACAACATTGCTAGTGTGTAAAGTAGAGGACACCATTGCTTGTGTGTAAAGTAGTGGACAACATTGCCTGTGTGTAAAGTAGAGGACACCATTGCTTGTGTGTAAAGTAGTGGACAACATTGCTAGTGTGTAAAGTAGAGGACACCATTGCTAGTGTGTAAAGTAGAGGACACCATTGCTTGTGTGTAAAATAGTGGACAACATTGCTAGTGTGTAAAGTAGAGGACAACATTGCTTGTGTGTAAAGTAGAGGACACCATTGCTAGTGTGTAAAGTAGAGGACAACATTGCTAGTGTGTAAAGTAGATGACACCATTGCTAGTGTGTAAAGTAGATGACACCATTGCTAGTGTATAAAGTAGATGACACCATTGCTTGTGTGTAAAGTAGAGGACACCATTGCTTGTGTGTAAAGTAAAGGACACCATTGCTTGTGTGTAAAGTAGAGGACACCATTGCTAGTGTGTAAAGTAGAGGACACCATTGCTAGTGTGTAAAGTAGAGGACACCATTGCTAGTGTGTAAAGTAGAGGACACCATTGCTTGTGTGTAAAGTAGAGGACACCATTGCTAGTGTGTAAAGTAGAGGACACCATTGCTTGTGTGTAAAGTAGAGGACACCATTGCTTGTGTGTAAAGTAGAGGACAACATTGCTAGTGTGTAAAGTAGAGGACACCATTGCTAGTGTGTAAAGTAGATGACACCATTGCTTGTATGTAAAGTAGAGGACACCATTGCTAGTGTGTAAAGTAGAGGACAACATTGCTAGTGTGTAAAGTAGAGGACACCATTGCTAGTGTGTAAAGTAGAGGACACCATTGCTTGTATGTAAAGTAGAGGACACCATTGCTAGTGTGTAAAGTAGAGGACACCATTGCTAGTGTGTAAAGTAGAGGACACCATTGCTAGTATGTAAAGTAGAGGACACTATTGCTAGTGTGTAAAGTAGAGGACACCAGGCTTGCTAGTGTGTAAAGTAGAGGACACCATTGCTTGTGTGTAAAGTAGAGGACACCATTGCTTGTGTGTAAAGTAGAGGACACCATTGCTAGTGTGTAAAGTAGAGGACAACATTGCTTGTATGTAAAGTAGAGGACAACATTGCTTGTGTGTAAAGTAGAGGACACCATTGCTAGTGTGTAAAGTAGAGGACAACATTGCTTGTGTGTAAAGTAGAGGACAACATTGCTAGTGTGTAAAGTAGAGGACACCATTGCTAGTGTGTAAAGTAGAGGACAACATTGCTAGTGTGTAAAGTAGAGGACAACATTGCTAGTGTGTAAAGTAGAGGACGACATTGCTTGTGTGTAAAGAAGAGGACAACATTGCTAGTGTGTAAAGTAGAGGACACCATTGCTAGTGTGTAAAGTAGAGGACACCATTGCTTGTGTGTAAAGTAGAGGACAACATTGCTAGTGTGTAAAGTAGAGGACAACATTGCTTGTGTGTAAAGTAGAGGACACCATTGCTAGTGTGTAAAGTAGAGGACAACATTGCTAGTGTGTAAAGTAGATGACACCATTGCTAGTGTGTAAAGTAGATGACACCATTGCTAGTGTATAAAGTAGATGACACCATTGCTTGTGTGTAAAGTAGAGGACACCATTGCTTGTGTGTAAAGTAAAGGACACCATTGCTTGTGTGTAAAGTAGAGGACACCATTGCTAGTGTGTAAAGTAGAGGACACCATTGCTAGTGTGTAAAGTAGAGGACACCATTGCTAGTGTGTAAAGTAGAGGACACCATTGCTTGTGTGTAAAGTAGAGGACACCATTGCTAGTGTGTAAAGTAGAGGACACCATTGCTTGTGTGTAAAGTAGAGGACACCATTGCTTGTGTGTAAAGTAGAGGACAACATTGCTAGTGTGTAAAGTAGAGGACACCATTGCTAGTGTGTAAAGTAGATGACACCATTGCTTGTATGTAAAGTAGAGGACACCATTGCTAGTGTGTAAAGTAGAGGACAACATTGCTAGTGTGTAAAGTAGAGGACACCATTGCTAGTGTGTAAAGTAGAGGACACCATTGCTTGTATGTAAAGTAGAGGACACCATTGCTAGTGTGTAAAGTAGAGGACACCATTGCTAGTGTGTAAAGTAGAGGACACCATTGCTAGTATGTAAAGTAGAGGACACTATTGCTAGTGTGTAAAGTAGAGGACACCAGGCTTGCTAGTGTGTAAAGTAGAGGACACCATTGCTTGTGTGTAAAGTAGAGGACACCATTGCTTGTGTCCCACATTAGGTGCCTTCCACATCATGGAATGGGTAAAAGTACATATCTAGTTTTATGAAGGTAAATTTAGGATGAAGAAATGAAATTCTGTAAAAGTTTGTAGGAAAACAATGATACTTAGGGTAACAGGTGGAGTTGAGTGAACACATTCAGATAAGAGTAGGATAAAAAGGATTTAGTTCTATATAAAATCTAATGGGAGAAAATGCCATGTCCAACATAAGTTGTTTTGGTTGTATGTAAGTAAACGGATAATATTGTAAAAAGGGGAATCGACTGTGACCAGACATTAATGGGATAAAGTCTATGTTCTGATTTTTAGATCACCTGCTCGAAGTGAGATTATGCTGTGGTGCAGTCACCATCATCTGTCCAGTGTCAATTTTTCCTTTTAAACAACTTCTTCTCAATTAGCATGAGGCCCAGAGACATGATATTGGGCCTGTAGCATGCTGGGAGGAAGGGTACCATGTTGGTTCAAATAAATTTTGTTGACCGTCTTTCAAGGACACAGGTGTCAAATGAGTTAAATAATGTTTTGATCTAAATAAGCAAGAAAGCTGGGCTCTTGATATTGGCCAGGAATATGCTGGGATGAAAGGCTACTTTGTCAAAATGAATATACTTAGCCTATTCTCATATTGAAGCCACCATAATGATATGGATCAACTTTAAAGTTGCATTAGAAGCATATGAGCGATACAGGTCCATTGGGCCTATTGGTTTTACTTTTTGTGTATTAAAAAAATATTGATTAAAAATATTGATAGTAAGTATTGCTGTCGTAGAAAAAAATGTGTCATTATTAAATTTGAAATATTGATTTTGTTTCTTGTTGTAATGTCTGAAGGTACTTAGATAAAACTGGACAGACTTACTAACAGGCAAAGAATGACAGAAGTAAAAAAACAAGTTTATGACTTGGACATCGTGTTTGCAGACATTGGGTGTCACATTAAAGTAATGTTAGATTTCCGGTGTAAAATGTATCGTAAAAGATAAAATACCAAGCAAGAAATAAAATTTATCTTTACACAGCGATGGACATTGAGTAGTATTGATGGATTTGGTGGAAATCTATAGTACAATTTAATTCTCTTCAGCGCCACACAACGCCGTCGTAATGTAGCTTAAAAACCCACAGAAACGAATTACATAAAAACTATTGAAATTAACTTGAGTGGTTCAGTTTTGCATTGTTTGTTGTAAATTTTCTTCCAGTTTTGCGGCTGAATGGATGCATTCATGGTATTAACTGGATCATAGGAACCAAATATCTCATCACTTGGACCTGGTGAAATTTCAATCCAGTTTGATGAATTAGTCTTGTAATGAGCTGTCAAGCCGAGCTGCAGATTTTTTAATAACTTTGTTGTAAATTTTAGTCCTAGACAATGTTTATGAAAACTGATATGTTCATGGAGGCAGCCATTTGGCCGCAGACCTAATATGGTAATTCATTGGTAAAATATGTTATTTTACAGAAAACTTGATTATGACTTTATGCCATTTTCCAGATTTAAAATTTCTACAAAAATAGGATAATTTGAATGCGTTTATTGTATTTGATAACCCTATTCAGGAGAAAATGTTTCCGCAGAACAAAGACAAAAACAAAATTTCCGATAGGAAAAATATTTTATGGGTACAATTTTATCTTGATTTAATGAAGAAACCACCCCCATCACAAAGCGATTTCCATTGTCAGATTTGATGATAATTACCAAGGCTGCATGTAAATCTCCACACAGAAGAAGGATACAAGTTTGCATATCTAGGTCAACCACTGCGACATGTTTGAGTTAATTCAAAAATCGTCCTGGCAATTGGTTGTGTAGAATTTCACTTTCCTTAAATCAGTCTAATACAAACCAATAAGACTGAAAAAAAAATTGGAGGAGATTCGAGCAATAAATAAATGTAAAGGATTGTCAATTTATTGTTTAAGTTAGATGTATCAGATAACAAATATCTTTTACGTTGTCCATCAGGCTAAATAGGGGTTCTCAATGTCTCTGTCCTGGTACAACTCGAACAGGGTTTATTAGGTTGTGTTCAGTTTTTCTTTTTTCGGTGTTGTTGGTGGCGGTGGGGATGGGGGAGGCGGGTGGGGTCTGTTCATATGCTTTTGTATCTGATGCTATTTGGATTTAATTGTAGTGTTGTATATCACACATGTAGGATCTACAAAACATTCTCACAAAACCATAGTCTGTTTTAATAACGTAACTATATAATAGTAGCGAAAAAAAACATGCAAGACATTTTCTTCTTACCTTGAATATTTTCCGTGAAATGTTTGTTTGTTGTAAATCAGTAGGTAATTTGCCGATAATAGTGAGTCAAATTAATCATCATTAAAACCTTAATTACAATAATGGCAGTGAGAACAAAACAAAATGAGGTATTTTTTAAAATTCATTTATTGAACTTGAGAGTTGTTTCCCCTGAAAACTGGACATATATTCCTTTTACGTGAATGTTGTAGGTCCAATGACTTTAACTGACCAGTTGTAAGTTAAGTCAAAGAGATTTCTCTGTTGATGTCATAAGTGTGTGGTAGCTCTTTAGAAAATGGCCGAGACAACATTTTTCTAAAATAAAGCACCTATACATCATCATTAACAAAATCGTAAAATTGTCTGAAGTTCAAATTTCAAAAAAAAAAAATTTATACATTCTTTTTCGTCAAAGACAGCAATGCCTGAAGTTATACCAAATGTCAAAAGGGTGAAAAATTGTTGAGCATTCATGGTCAGTAAAAACACATCATTCATATATCTGAATGTCATGCTGTAGTGTAACTCACATGTGACTAGAATGGCCCCCATCTCTGGATTACATTTGTATTAAAATTATAAATGAAATTGAGTTTCAAAATTTTGGCCCGTAGGATATGTCTGATTCTAGGTTTCAAATTACATGGAGATAATCTAGTATTTGAATTCAGTTGGGCAATTTTTTACAAAAATTTAGGAGCTGATGGCCAGTGTAATTGCATGTTATGATGTGAGGTGTCTGTGGCAAAATGTCATGAGACACCTTAAAGTCAAAAAGAAGAAAATAAGTTGCAGAGTAAATTGTTGGTGACAAAAATTACCAGGTGACTGAGAGACCAGTTAAATGGCAGTAGTCTTGGTGCAGCATGTGTGATGACATCATAAACCAAGTACCAGGGTATACAATCGGTCGTATATCGCTAGAACACAACATATGAAATTGTTGATTTTTATATTTATACTGTAAAACACATGTAATTAAATGTATTGATTTCCTATTGTCTGTATACCTATAAATATACATGTATGTAGAAAATGGCTAGTATGGTCAAAATCAAGCTATTAATAGCTATTGCACAACAACTGTTATATTTTCAAATGCTTTTAAGATCGATGGACACAGTCGGAGGAGAATGTAATGAAATTGAAAGCAAATTGGTTCTAAATTGAAATTGAAAAAAGTCATTCCATTCACATTTAAAAACAAATTACCATTTGTGAGAAATGAACCTGTTACCGTTCTGTAAAATGTCAAACTGTTTCGTACTGTTCGGTTTCCATGGAATTCTTATATTTGAAAGTGTTCCTTGGATTTGATAGATTTGTCAATATATAAGGTAATACAAAATCTTATTTCCGTTCTATTACAATTTACTATGATGTGATGTAATGGTCATGTAGTGGTTTGTACCTGCCTAGTGCTTTGGATGGTGGTAATACACCGACTTTATATATAGGTTTAAATTTGCAGTTTTTAATCATTTGAGAACATAGTACTGTAAAAAAAAAAATCTGCTTATTTTGGCATATACAATTGTATACACAATACTTGTATACCCAATAATTATTCTTAATGATGCAATTTAACGCTGCATTTTCCTATTAGAGATTTATATTTCTATGACAGTATTTAAGTCTACGTTTCCCTATTAGAGATTTATATTTCTAGGAATTAGTATTTAAGTCTACATTTCCCTATTAGAGATTTATATTTCTATGACAGTATTTAAGGCTCTATTTCCCTATTAGAGATTTATATTTCTATGACATAATTTAAGGCTCTATTTCCCTATAAGGGATGCTATTTCTAGGAATTAGTATTCAAGGCTATGTTTCCCTATTAGAGACATAATCTTAACAGTATGTACATGTATATAACGGCTTCAATTTCCTATTAGATATTAATAAAATCATACATGGGTCTGTGGAGTGGACAGAGAATATCACAACCCGAGTGTTAGACTTTGGCTGGTCAGCGAAAAGCTTCCATATTAGAAATGAAATTTTAATGGTAATATTGTAATAGAGTAAAGGAGTTATGAAAAATACCCTGCCCAAGTTGGGCCTCGAAATAATGACCAGGATGTCACTTACTCTCAGAGTGGACATCTTACCACTAACCAAAAGGGGAATTCCCCCAAGTCTGAGCCATTATAGTTACCCAACTCTCCAATAGCAGCATGTCTGGGGTACTTGTCTGGAATCTGGACCATATTGACCAGGGACTATGTGAGGTTACATGTATACAGGTATAGAGGTCAGGGTGGACAGCGCCCATTGCATGCTACAGCTATCCTTGTGGACATGATTTACATTGCATGTTTAAGCAGTGTGACATTAGGGTATTTATACAAATCCTCTAGTTCTTTCATGTTGAACAATCCTACAGGAATGTTAACAAACATGTGACTCCGACCTACACTGACAACCTGGTCGAGTTCAGTGCTCGCCAAATGACAGGTTTTTACATCTTCATTTTTCACTGCAGTCCAGGGTTGATTGGTACTGAAGGTATCCAACAGAGTGCTGAAGTTTGGTGGGGAGGAGGAGGTGAAGTGGGGAGGGGGCAAGACCTCGAGGTTACCATCACCTTGGGTGCCTGATGATGGGGCAGATAGTGTATAGAGATGAGAAGAAGATCAGCTGTTTTCGCCCCTCATATTGTGTTCCCTAAGTATCTTGTCATTCAGATAAGGAGTTTTGTCTGTAACTAACTCTGACAGAGACAACTTGGAGACAATGTAAATGGCTCCATGATTTTTATCAAATTGATAGATCAACTTTTGGATAAAGCATCATGCATATTTTCTGATATCAAAGAAGTTTCTGTAGAATCCACCACTGAAGTTTTATCCAGAAGATAAATCGCTAAATATTAGTATACAGGTTTATTGTTATCGCGAGGCTGTCATACAGTAACTATCATTGTCATATTTTAGTGTCTCACAGAGAGTCTTTAAAAATTTCATTTTTTTGGGATATGATTTTAAGACTCACCTATGGTGTCAAAGCCCCAGTTGCTCCAAGGATGATTGACTTTGATTATAGAAGTCAACTCTCAATTAAATACTACATTCTACTAATTGATAATGACCTTCAAAGCTAGTATTAGACCAAACCTGAAGGAAGACATTGATCTCCCCTGGTAGAGGACTATTGACACATCTGATGTCATGCTCCAAAGGTACTGAGACATCTGATGTCATGTTCCAAAGGTACTGACACATCTGATGTCATACTCCAAAGGTACTGAGACATCTGATGTCATGCTCCAAAGGTACTGACACATCTGATGTCATACTCCAAAGGTACTGAGACATCTGATGTCATGCTCCAAAGGTACTGACACATCTGATATCATACTCCAAAGGTACTGAGACATCTGATGTCATGCTCCAAAGGTACTAAGACATCTGATATCATACTCCAAAGGTACTGAGACATCTGATGTCATACTCCAAAGGTACTGAAACATCTGATGTCATACTCCAAAGTACTGAGACATCTGATGTCATGCTCCAAAGGTACTGAGACATCTGATATCATACTCCAAAGGTACTGAGACATCTGATGTCATACTCCAAAGGTACTGAAACATCTGATGTCATACTACAAAGGTACTGAGACATCTGATGTCATGCTCCAAAGGTACTGAGACATCTGATATCATACTCCAAAGGTACTGAGACATCTGATGTCATACTCCAAAGGTACTGAAACATCTGATGTCATACTCCAAAGGTACTGAGACATCTGATGTCATGCTCCAAAGGTACTGAGACATCTGATATCATACTCCAAAGGTACTGAGACATCTGATGTCATACTCCAAAGGTACTGAAACATCTGATGTCATACTCCAAAGGTACTGAGACATCTGATGTCATACTCCAAAGGTACTGAAACAGCTGATGTCATACTCCAAAGGTACTGAGACATCTGATGTCATACTCCAAAGGTACTGAGACATCTGATGTCATACTCCAAAGGTACTGAGACATCTGATGTCATGCTCCAAAGGTACTGAGACATGTGATGTCATACTCCAAAGGTACTGAGACATCTGATGTCATACTCCAAAGGTACTGAGACATCTGATGCCATGCTCCAAAGGAACTGAGACATCTGATGTCATACTCCAAAGGTACTGAGACATCTGATGTCATGCTCCAGACGTACTGACACATCTGATGACAAGCTCATCTGGCAAAGCACTTCTGGGACATCTGATGTCAGGCTCCTGTGGTAGAGATCAACTGCAGTACCTGATGTCAGGCTCCAGTGGTATAGATCTACTGCAGTACCTGATGTCGGGCTCCTGTGGTAGAGATCTACTGCAGTACCTGATGTCAGGCTCCTGTGGTAGAGATCTACTGCAGTACCTGATGTCGGGCTCCTGTGGTAGAGATCTACTGCATCAACTGATGTCAGGCTCCGGTGGTAGAGATCTACTGCAGTACCTGATGTCAGGCTCCTGTGATAGAGATCTACTGCAGTACCTGATGTCAGGCTCCTGTGGTAGAGATCTACTGCAGTACCTGATGTCAGGCTCCTGTAGTAGAGATCTACTGCAGTACCTGATGTCTGGCTCCTGTGGTAGAGATCTACTGCAGTACCTGATGTCTGGCTCCTGTGGTAGAGATCTACTGCAGTACCTGATGTCAGGCTCCTGTGGTAGAGATCTACTGCAGTACCTGATGTCGGGCTCCTGTGGTAGAGATCTACTGCAGTACCTGAAGTTGGGCTCCTGTGGTAGAGATCTACTGCAGTACCTGATGTCAGGCTCCTGTGGTTGAGATCTACTGCAGTACCTGATGTCTGGCTCCTGTGGTAGAGATCTACTGCATCAACTGATGTCTGGCTCATGTGGTAGAGATCTACTGCAGTACCTGATGTCTGGCTCCTGTGGTAGAGATCTACTGCAGTACCTGATGTCTGGCTCCTGTGGTAGAGATCTACTGCAGTACCTGATGTCTGGCTCCTGTGGTAGAGATCTACTGCAGTACCTGATGACAGGCTCCTGTGGTAGAGATCTACTGCAGTACCTGATATCAGGCTCCTGTGGTAGAGATCTACTGCAGTACCTGATGTCAGGCTCCTGTGGTAGAGATCTACTGCAGTACCTGATGTCTGGCTCCTGTGGTAGAGATCTACTGCAGTACCTGATGTCTGGCTCCTGTGGTAGGGATCTACTGCAGTACCTGTTGTCGGGCTCCTGTGGTAGAGATCTACTGCAGTACCTGATGTCAGGCTCCTGTGGTAGAGATCTACTGCAGTACCTGATGTCAGGCTCCTGTGGTAGAGATCTACTGCAGTACCTGATGTCAGGCTCCTGTGGTAGAGATCTACTGCAGTACCTGATGTCAGGCTCCTGTGGTAGAGATCTACTGCAGTACCTGATGTCAGGCTCCTGTGGTAGAGATCTACTGCAGTACCTGATGTCAGGCTCCTGTGGTAGAGATCTACTGCAGTACCTGATGTCTGGCTCCTGTGGTAGAGATCTACTGCAGTACCTGATGTCTGCCTCCTGTGGTAGAGATCTACTGCACTACCTGATGTCAGGGTCCTGTAGTAGAGATCTACTGCAGCACCTGATGTCTGCCTCCTGTGGTAGAGATCTACTGCAGTACCTGATGTCGGGCTCCTGTGGTAGAGATCTACTGCAGTACCTGATGTCGGGCTCCTTAGATGGATGATGACTGTTACAAGAGTTGTCAGTTCTAGCTCCTCTGTTAGAGCATAATTGAGTCAAAGGTTGTCCTCTATGAGGTCTGCTATGTTTTATGATCCTACTTGTCATATCGACTCCCTGTTGTAAGCTTCTATCAGGGACCAGATGGACGTAATGTTTACCAGGAGAAATCTGGTAAGCTACACTCTGTCTGCTACACAAAAATAGTGTTTTTTTCTCTCTCAACTTTCACAATATCGACTGTTTTGAAGGTTATTTTCTTCAATTAAAAGCAATTAATTCTCCTTTAATGAAATAGCAAAAACAGTGTCAGAAAAAAAAACATCAGTAGAGCATTTTTTTCCGCCACTTTTCTTGAACGATGATTTTAGAAAATGTCTTTTGAAATTATTTGAAAAGCCATGGAGTTAAACTTTTTAATTTTTTATTGGACGGATATATTGCTTACACAAAAAGATCTCGAGACAGCCAAACATATAAAAACAAGGATGAAAGTGTTCTTTATAATTACGTGTTAATTTGATTGTTTTATATGGTCCTTTGAAACCAACTTGTTCCATTACTGAGCTTTGTCCTGCCTCCTCCTCGTCTGCCTGTACACAAGGGTGTCTGCACACCATGCAGCCTACACCGACTGCCATGTGTTTGGCAAATTGGCAAAAATCAAATTTATCTTGCATGAGATTCATGATTAATTTCAAGGAAAGTTATTTATGATAAAATATAGATGTGTGATTTGGATATACGTATATACATGTACATGATGAAAAAATTGATTGCCGCATCTCAGGACTAATTTTTGTACGGATTTGTTATTCTGTTTTCTCCTGAGAACAGTATCACTTTCTGGTAACAAATCTTTCCTTTTATTTTTTGACTTTCTCATATTTTCTGTCACAATGAGCTGTCATTTTCTTTGTTTTCATCTGTACTTGCTTGTAGTATTTGATATTTATAGATTAGCTGTATTTAAGATCCTCTGTATTGTCAGATCGTATAGATTTTACGTATAAATTATGGAGTGATTCCTCTGGAGGTATCTCTAACTAAATCTAGTGTTAGTCTTCACACCTAGATGCCAGAATTTCCCTGAGGAATTCTAAACTTTGTCACTAATTGGCATTTTATAGTACAGTACATGTAGTCATAAAAATGAAAAATTCAACCAACATTTGCTTGCTTGGACTACCAGTAACACACCAATTCCACTGTGATTTCACGTGATGCTCTGGTGATCTTTGCTTCATAACTCATGGTAAATTGATTTCCCGTTCCATCTTTGTCAGGTGTAATTAACTTGTGTTTTAATTAATTCTTAATGAGGTATTGTGCCACTTGCATAAAGGTGAGAGAAAATGAAAATAAAACCTTGTGGGAAAACATTAAAAACCACAAAAACTTGAAAAAAAAGTGATCTGCTACCGAAGGTGGTACGATATGGGGGCAAAAACTCTTTGATGGACATGGCCTCTGGGAATTTTTATCTTGTTTCCAACATTTGCTTTGTGGCATCCCTTATCAATTTGCAGCATGGACTGCAATGCAGCATATGCTGCAATCATGCTGCTTTTATGCTGGCATCATGCTGCTAGTTTCACAGCATGATTGCAGCATGTGCTGCATAGCAGCATGGTACCATGCTTCTGTACAGCATGTACTGCAACCATGCTTTAAAAATTGAGGTAATTGAATATCTGAACTCTATCATGCTGCAATCATGCTTTGTCGACTTAGTTAATTTATCATATGCACTGTATCATGCTGCAACCATGCTGCAATAACTTTGCCAGTTTGGATATCAAATCATATCATGCTGCAACCATGCTGCAATAACTTTGTCATTTTAGACAGGATATGTACCATGCTGCAACCATGCTGCAATAACTTTGCCAGTTTGGATATCGAATTATATCATGCTGCAATCATGCTTTGTGGACTTAGTAAATTTATCATATGAAATGCATCATGCTGCAACCATGCTGCAATAACTTTGGCATTTTAGATAGGATCTGTACCATGCTGCAACCATGCTGTATTAACTTTGCCATTTTAGATACAAACTGTACCATGCTGCAATTATGCTGTATTAACTTAGTTAATTTAATGAACTGCACCATTCTTTCATGTATTAACATGAATTGTTTAAGTTGAAATGTGTATATGCTTGGCCATTCTGTATTAGCTTAAAAGGGCATTCCTTTGTTCGGACATCACAAAATTTCTGTGGGTGAAATGTAGGTCCAAGCGAGGATCCAAAATCTAGGACCAAATTTCCCAGGTACCAAGATTAACCTAAACAATTGTTAATTAATAAAATAAGATACAGAAAATTAACAAAAGTTGGTATTAGATATTTTAGTATCTTTTTTTTTAATTTTAAATAAAATATAGAAATTTTCAGGTATCAATGGTGATAACAAAATAATTTTCAAAAACATGTTTGTGTTGCAGAATTTCCTTTTTATACTTGATCAGTACCACACATATTTATTTAAAATTCAATAACAATTATTTTAATTAAGTATTTCGTTTATAAGTATGTTCTTTGTTAGTATAACGGTTCACAGCTTTTAAATGTGGTATTTTGTCAGCTTTCACTTGTAGTTCTATCTCAGAAGGAATTAACTTAAACATTGATGAATGTTGCAAGTTAGTACATTCGTGTGACGACTTAAAACTCATCCCTATAAAAATTTCATTCAAATTTTCAGAGTTTAGATCGTTTTTTGAAGAACCAGTATATTGACTTTTGCTTCGATTATACACTTTTTATCGGAGATAGAATCAGTCACTTTATCCAAACACTGACATAAACCAAGACGTTGCCATTTACCATGCACCAGCTTACTACCAGGTAGCCATACATGTAACATGTTCGCCAAAACAAAATCGGGGTCACTCTAACAACAGTTACACATGTGCTTGGAATATCGCTTTTAATTCAATCAAATAAGATTAAAATCACCTGCTCTTTGTCTTTGTATCGCATACTTTCTGGATATATGCGGTGTTAAGATTACATCTGATAATAGCATACGAAATCACGTCGTGTTTGACACAATAAACTCCAATAAACATGTGTCGAACTTATGTTGTCACTCGGACGCTTCCTTGTAAAACGTATATTGAAGTTAAGCGCTGTGATGATCTCGACCTCGACATGAGTTTACTAACAACAGACGATATTCCCGTACTTTAATCTGAATTATTTGAAATCGTGATCATAAAAAGAAAACGTGCATTGGTCGGTTCCTCGTCTGAAAATACATCCATATCAAACAATAGGCGTATGACAGACGAGGCCAAAACCTCTGGTCAGATTACATGTTTATCGTTCGGTTCACCTATGACCTCGTTTGTTTACCTTGCTCCCGAGATGTGACGAGAGTGCTCCTCGAGCTCGTGCGATCTAAATGTGCACGATGCAAGTATTAAATACTGTAATATTTATCTTAAAAGTATGACACAATAGAAGTTTATGATTTAGAATAAAAAACACGCACAAGTAAAAATGAATCGTGTTAATCTCTGGCAGTAAAATATTTATCCCATGATGCAACACACACGAGTTTAGCGGGAAGTCTGATAGCCATGTTTGAATTCACCGGATGTTTATTTCCAGAAGAAAAGTATAAACAAACACGACGATAGCCTAAAAACGAAGTTTGTTCCCCGTCTTACTGAAGAAGATCGACTTACTTCAAGTTACCGACGAATGAATATCAGCTTTCTCGTTGTTTTTGACGACCGATGCATATTTTTACCGACAAACATCGTTACGAGACAGGGTAAGTTTTAATTATATAATCTTCTTCACGTTCTGACATCGTTTCACATTATACGACGATGAATTTGATATAGATCTTTTCATATCAATAATACCTAATTATTTATTTTTCAGGCTTTTGATGATTAATTTATCACAGATTACACGGCCGAAGGAAACGCAGTACCGATCCATGTGTTACAATCGTAAGTTTTCAATTTTATTTATTTATTATTAACGATCTTCGGCCCGACGTAAATTGCATTTTCCCCCCCACTCACACAACCCTTGTTATGATTATGACGTACATACGTATTCACAAACAATGGTGAGGAAAATTTGTGTTTTGGATAATGAAACCTTTCGTGAAAGATCTTTACCTCCACATTCTTTTGAGGATCGATGTTTGCAGATTATTGCATCAAATTGAAACGATTAAATGAAATAGGTGAATTAAGATGAATTATAAGTAAGTAACATTGTTTTATGTATAGTATATTGCAGTTTCACATTGATATGAACTGATGGAGAATTCGGGAGTAGCTTGATTTAATTAATAATTAAGTCATCCTGGCAAGTTTTATTTTGTAGCTTTGTGTGGCTGGCTTAAATTTTCTTGATAAAAAGGCTTCCAAAGCAAACATAATGAAAATGATAGCAAAGTGATCATGAAAGTACATAAGTTAAATACATACATTATCTTCAAAAACTTGACAATTATTCTAATTTTGAAATAAAAGAATATTCTAAAAGTCTTTCTTTCTTCCAACAGAGACTGAGTCTTCATGCAGTACATTCTGGAATGAGGAACACCGCATGCATTGTGGTCCAAATTGATGGCATTGACTTAACACAAAGAAGAAAGGAATGAAGAGAAATTAAGAAGTTTATGTTTCACATTAATTAAGATTATTCGAGATATGTTATCTGTCGAGGTATACAACATTTCCTTTCATAATAAAAGTGTAAACATTAATATATATATATACAAAAAAAAATCATGTATATAATCTGAAAATCCTTGTTAGTTATTTGTTGTACTAGCAAAAAATATAATATAGTCGTCTCAAGCTTGGTTGTATTGAAATCCCCGGGGACAGTGACAGAGATATATCACTACAGTACGTGCTACATCAAACAACACACCATTGTTCAAATTGTCAATCAACATTTCATTTAGTCAGTATTTAGAATTGATTCCAAAATTATGATAATCTTTTCACAGTTTATTAGAAATAATGTTAAATTTGATAGAAGAAGTCTTCGACTGTTGCTTGTTTTTGTTTATTTTAAGTTCACGGACACACATGAAAACAGTTTCCAGTACATCTGGGCTACTTCGAGGAAACTACATATACTGTCTGAAATCAGTCTTGTGCGTCGGTGACAAAATGTATACATATCCTACTATAACTCTGCTGGAAAATATTATTTTGTACTATTTTCCTACTATTTTAGAAAAAAAAAACAGAATTATAAATACATACTGTAGTATGTACTGACATTGAACTTGTATATCTTGCTGACTATTTTTGTTGAAACATACCACTTCTAGCTAGGATGAATTGATATTAGTTGTATTTGAAAATTGTACTAGAAAAAGATAGCTGTGTTGTGTATGTGATGGAAGTTTTGAGAAAAAGAATATAAGAGGCAAATAAAATAAGTACCATGGGTAAATTAGAATTAAAATTTGTTTTGTCACATTCTCATTTCATTGATAAGTTTTAAATGTTTGAACTAGAAAAAAAAAGCCTGTATGAAAAGTTTTATACCATGTTAATTACCAAATAAAATGTAATACAAAAGTATTCTTCAAGTTTTTATTGCATGATTTTCATTGATTTTGTAAACCATGCTGCCATGAAGCATGATTGAAGCATGATCCCAGCATAATTTGCATAATTGAAACATGCTGGGATCATGCTGCAGACCATGCTGGGATCATGCTGCAGACCATGCTGGGATCATGCTGCAGACCATGCTGGGATCATGCTGCAAACCATGCTGGGATCATGCTGCAGACCATGCTGGGATCATGCTTCACAGACCATGCTGGGATCATGCTGCGGCCATGCTTCCTTAAAGCATAAATGCAGCATGATCCCAGCATAATTTGCATAATTGAAACATGCTGCAATCATGCTTTAACTAGTAAGAATATATAGTGAGGTAAATTAGGCACCATGCTGCAGTCATGCTTCATTCATGCTGCAATTCCATGCTGCATTCATACTGCATCTATGCTGTGATCATGCTGCAAATTCATAAGGGATGATAAGTTCCTAACCTGTGTGGATAGGAGCAACATTATTGGATTTTCTGATCGAATTAATACTCTCAGCCAAGTGATTTATTATTTCAGAAGCAGATGGTTGATTTTTCTTAGTTTGAAGACTTTGGAACCAATTTATGTTTGGGGATTTTGGGAGTAATGGACCTTGAGTTGACCTTCAATATTGTCTGAGATTCATGACCTCTGTGTAAGCCAAATGAAATAAAACATTCCCTGGGGAATTAATTTATGAAAAAAATGGAAATAATATGGAAGTTTCACATCCTGTTTTTAGTATCTTATCATTCTCGCTGTCTGAATGTTTTTCATCTGTTGTTGGTAGCCAGTTGTGAATGATCCTATGTCATTTTTAACTAGGGCTGGATATGTATAATTGATAAAAAAGTATTCATCTTGATCCTGAACTGCCTTGTGAGACAATAATTATTAGCCAGATTAAGTGCATGGTATGGTGCAGAATCCATTGTTCAGTAACTTTTTTCCTTGAAGAACTTCTTTAAAACTGAAAATAACCTAGGTCCTTATAAGTGTGTGTGGTCAGTTGGTCATTCAGATAGTGATGTTTCATCAATGACCTTTATCAATATACTTTCAAGGTTACAAATGTTACAATTAATTGGACATTTTAAACAACATTATGAAAGTTTGTTATGTAGATTTGTAATGAAGTGTATCCAATGAACCAATCTTAAAGTTCTGAGTGGGGTCAAAGGTCAACACTATAATATCAAAAAGCACATACATGTACTTCTTTGAAAGTTCCAGAAGGCAAAGGATCAGTATAGGATATATATAGTCAGTATGTGATATATTTAGTCAGTAAAGGAGATATATTGTCAGTATAGAGATATATAGTCAGTACAGGAGATATATAGTCAGTATAGAGATATATAGTCAGTACAGGAGATATATAGTCAGTATAGGAGATATATAGTCAGTATAGAGATATATAGTCAGTAAAGGAGATATATTGTCAGTATAGAGATATATAGTCAGTATAGGAGATATATAGTCAGTATAGAGATATATAGTCAGTACAGGAGATATATAGTCAGTATAGAGATATATAGTCAGTATAGGAGATATATAGTCAGTATAGAGATATATAGTCAGTATAGTAGATATATAGTCAGTATAGGAGATATATAGTCAGTATAGAGATATATAGTCAGTATAGGAGATATATAGTCAGTAAAGGAGATATATAGTCAGTATAGAGATATATAGTCAGTATAGGAGATATATAGTCAGTATAGAGATATATAGTCAGTATAGTAGATATATAGTCAGTATAGGAGATATATAGTCAGTATAGGAGATATATAGTCAGTATAGAGATATATAGTCAGTATAGGAGATATATAGTCAGTATAGAGATATATAGTCAGTATAGGAGATATATAGTCAGTATAGGAGATATATAGTCAGTATAGGAGATATATAGTCAGTATAGAGATATATAGTCAGTATAGGAGATATATAGTCAGTATAGAGATATATAGTCAGTATAGTAGATATATAGTCAGTATAGGAGATATATAGTCAGTATAGAGATATATAGTCAGTATAGGAGATATATAGTCAGTATAGAGATATATAGTCAGTATAGTAGATATATAGTCAGTATAGGAGATATATAGTCAGTATAGGAGATATATAGTCAGTATAGGAGATATATAGTCAGTATAGAGATATATAGTCAGTATAGTAGATATATAGTCAGTATAGGAGATATATAGTCAGTATAGAGATATATAGTCAGTATAGAGATATATAGTCAGTATAGGAGATATATAGTCAGTATAGAGATATATAGTCAGTATAGTAGATATATAGTCAGTATAGGAGATATATAGTCAGTATAGAGATATATAGTCAGTATAGGAGATATATAGTCAGTATAGGAGATATATAGTCAGTATAGAGATATATAGTCAGTATAGGAGATATATAGTCAGTATAGGAGATATATAGTCAGTATAGGAGATATATAGTCAGTATAGAGATATATAGTCAGTATAGGAGATATATAGTCAGTATAGGAGATATATAGTCAGTATAGGAGATATATAGTCAGTATAGGAGATATATAGTCAGTATAGAGATATATAGTCAGTATAGGAGATATATAGTCAGTATAGGAGATATATAGTCAGTATAGGAGATATATAGTCAGTATAGGAGATATATAGTCAGTATAGAGATATATAGTCAGTATAGGAGATATATAGTCAGTATAGAGATATATAGTCAGTATAGTAGATATATAGTCAGTATAGGAGATATATAGTCAGTATAGGAGATATATAGTCAGCATAGGACAAATATAGTAAGTATAGGAGATATATAGTCAGTATGGGAGATATATAGTCAGTATGGGGGATATATAGTCAGTATAGGAGATATATAGTCATCGAGGAGATATATAGTCAGTACAGGAGATATATAGTCAGTACAGGAGATATATAGTCAGTATAGAGATATATAGTCAGTAAAGGAGATATATAGTCAGTATAGAGATATATAGTCAGTATAGTAGATATATAGTCAGCATAGGAGATATATAGTCAGTATAGTAGATATATAGTCAGTATAGGAGATATATAGTCAGTATAGGAGATATATAGTCAGTAAACGAGATATATAGTCAGTATAGGAGATATATAGTCAGTATAGAGATATATAGTCAGTATAGGAGATATATAGTCAGTATATGAGATATATAGTCAGTATAGGAGATATATAGTCAGTAAAGGAGATATATAGTCAGTATAGAGATATATAGTCAGTATAGGAGATATATAGTCAGTATAGGAGATATATAGTCAGTATAGAGATATATATAGTCAGTAAAGGAGATATATAGTCAGTATAAGAGATATATAGTCAGTATAGGAGATATATAGTCAGTATAGTAGATACATAGTCAGTATAGGAGATATATAGTCAGTATAGGAGATATATAGTCAGTATAGGAGATATATAGTCAGTATAGGAGATATATAGTCAGTATAGGAGATATATAGTCAGTATAGGAGATATTTAGTCAGTAAAGGAGATATATAGTCAGTATAGTAGATATATAGTCAGTATAGGAGATATATAGTCAGTATAGAGATATATAGTCAGTATATGAGATATATAGTCAGTATAGTAGATATATAGTCAGTATAGGAGATATATAGTCAGTATAGGAGATATATAGTCAATATAGGAGATATGTAGTCAGTATGGGAGATATATAGTCAGTATAGAGATATATAGTCAGTATAGAGATATATTTAGTCAGTAAAGGATATATATAGTCAGTATAGAGATATATAGTCAGTATAGGAGATATATAGTCAGTATAGGAGATATATAGTCAGTATAGAGATATATAGTCAGTATATGATATATATAGTCAGTATAGGAGATATATAGTCAGTAAAGGAGATATATAGTCAGTATAGGAGATATATAGTCAGTAAAGGAGATATATAGTCAGTAAAGGAGATATATAGTCAGTATAGAGATATATAGTCAGTGTAGGAGATATATAGTCAGTATAGGAGATATATAGTCAGTATAGGAGATATATAGTCAGTAAAGGAGATATATAGTCAGTATAGGAGATATATAGTCAGTATAGGAGATATATTGTCAGTATAGGAGATATATAGTCAGTAAAGGAGATATATAGTCAGTATAGGAGATATATAGTCAGTATAGGAGATATATAGTCAGTAAAGGAGATATATAGTCAGTATAGAGATATATAGTCAGTATAGGAGATATATAGTCAGTATAGGAGATATATAGTCAGTATAGGAGATATATAGTCAGTATAGGAGATATATAGTCAGTATAGGACAAATATAGTAAGTATAGGAGATACATAGTCAGTATGGGAGATATATATTCAGTATGGGGGATATATAGTCAGTATAGGAGATATATAGTCAGTATAGGAGATATATAGTCAGTATAGAGATATATAGTCAGTATAGGAGATATATAGTCAGTATAGGAGATATGTAGTCAGTATAGAGATATATAGTCAGTATAGGAGATATATAGTCAGCATAGGACAAATATAGTAAGTATAGGAGATATATAGTCAGTATGGGAGATATATAGTCAGTATGGGGGATATATAGTCAGTATAGGAGATATATAGTCAGTATAGGAGATATATAGTCAGTAAAGGAGATATATAGTCAGTATAGGAGATATATAGTCAGTATAGGAGATATATAGTCAGTATAGGAGATATAATGTCAGTATAGGAGATATATAGTCACTATAGGAGATATATAGTCAGTATAGAGATATATAGTCAGTATAGGAGATATATAGTCAGTATAGGAGATATATGGTCAGTATAGGAGATATATAGTCAGTATTGGATAAAACAAATGGCACTGGAAAGGACGGAGGTTTGAAGGGCTAGGTGATTGGAGGGATGGGGAAATACTATATATATATATATATATATATCTGTATCTCAGAAAACAGGCACGGCAAAGAAATTTCCCCGTAGTATTACAAACATTTTGTAATCTATCTGTAAACAATGTAATTCACATAAGCTGATTTTCCTGTCCTAATAGAAATTTGTTTCTAAGGGTGACAATTGTTGTGTGTTAATCAAGCTGTGAAGTCTTTAGTGCCATCGCTTCGGGTGAGTGAAGTATAACTCAAGAGTTTTGATGAATTTGTGGAGAAGTTGGCAGAAAACTGAAATATAGTCGTACCATGTGGACGAGGGCCAAGGACAACACATGTCAGCTAACATACTTTTAGAATTCCCCAGAAACAAAAAACTTCAAACTTTTATTCGTCAAGTGTAATGTATTGTCAAAACTGCACTCAATCATTGTCGTGTCATATGTTTTTGTCACTTCATTGTAAAATAAATCAACATTCTAAACTTGTCTTTACAGTTTTATTTGCAAAATATTTTTATGTTCAAAATCTGTTTCAACAGTCTTTGCTATTGTTCACAACGCTGGAAAAAAAAAGAAAAAAAAAAGACCTGCATCCATGTCTGTTTCTAGTTAGGATCGAGAAATTTTGTCAGCTTCTACTGTAAGATATTGGATATCTCTGTAAGAGATGAATCTGCAGTATTTTTTGACAGATTTTGCCCATGTGCACTGCACTCGAATTCCCAAGAGTTGATTCAGCATGTCCCTATGTATTTTAATGAGTGTTTCACATTTTCTAGCCCGACAGTATAAAGAGTAGGTATATACCAACGACACAGCTTTGCCAGGAAATTTAATCCACGAGGCGATTCTTCTCCAGCAGATGTTATCAGAGGGTCGGAATTGTTCCTGTCCATTTCAATTAGCAGATTGATCGTTTAATTTTCTACCAAACATCATTTCAAATAGCATTTGTACATATTCACATTGCTTGTACTAAAGTTCACATGTTTGAGGACTTAAAAGTTGTATTGCGTTTGGCATTGTTTTCATGTTTTACCAGATACATATCTTTAACACAAAGTTTTAGGTCTGTGTTCGTCTGTACAGATCTCCGTACCTTTGAAGAGGAAAACTTTTGGTAGATTGCAGCATTGTTTTCATGTTTAAACTGATTTTAATAGACAACTTGAAATTAGACCTCCGTGAAAGAAGAGATATCCAGAGTTTCTTGATTTGATTCTCTCCATGTAATGTACCTACCCTCTGGACAACATCTACCAAAAATAAACAGTTTACAATAAACAACAAACACATATTATGTGAGCAAAATTAACTTCTGTACAGACTTCTACTCTGTCAATTTAACATATATATATATATATAACAGTTGAATCCAATATGAGTGTCAAAAATATAAATAATGGTACAGGATACGTTAAGGGAATTCAAACCAAGGACCTGCAATATATAGCCTGAGACACTCAAGCTAACCCCAGGTCATTGTAAGTCAAGCTGTCCAGTCCAACAGGACACCTGGTTTGTGTTTCGAATTTGCTGATGAAGCCATGATTTGATCTTCCATTGACAAGCACGAACACAATACTCAAGTTCCACTGTAAACGGGTGAAGGGACAAATGAAACTAGAAAAAAAATCAACTTAAATTTAGGCTCAGAAATATGTCTCCCTGGTCTCCCTGGCATCAGCCTATACTTTTCTGTCTTTTGACCATTTTAATTCTTTCATCATTTATATTATTTTATGTCCTCCTCTCCTTAATTACTCAGATGGATACTCTTGATAATTAATTGAGGTTGGTGATGGTTTTCACTTGGTCTGCTGTAGCCAGTCTTCTTTTTTATAATGTCCACCTAGTAAGACCCCACTATCCAGGTTTTGGGTATAACATTGCCTGTAACCAGACCGGGACTCGAACACAGAACCCCTGAACTCTAGACAGACACTCTAACCGTTTTAGCTACCTGGCCATCGGGGGTTAGTCCAGTCCAGTTTCACTACATTTCACCCTTCAACAAAGTCTTTGAACCCTGAAGACACACACGAGACCCTATACCACCTTCTGTGGGTGTTAAGTTGGGACCCATAAGTTACAGAAAAGGACAAATTCATTGACCAGACCAGGACTCCAACCCGTGACCTCTGAACTCTCGACGGACAATCTGACAATTTGAGCTACCTGGCACCAGCATTCAGCCCAGTCCAGTTCCTCTACAGACCTGAGGAACCTGGGACCTCTAAGTCTGAGTACCAGTATCAACTGGGCTACCATTTGGTCACCATTTAAATGTGGTCTATATGAATTTCTCTTCAATGAGATATTATATATAGCTGGGCCAGGTCCATAAACCAAATGACATATGAAGTCTGCCTCCCAGTATGTTGGCCTGACATACATGTGTTTCTTCATTCTCAGTAAACTTCATTATCAGAAGACCATTTCCATTCATAAATACTTGTACAATTAAAATGTGTTCAAGAGAAAACCTAGAAATGTGTTTTATCTGGTGACGTCTATCTGTACTTTATCCTGACCCTCGCTGACTTACCTGTTAGATGTTTGGAATTGTACCAGAGATAGCAGTAGCCATTTTCAAAACATGGTTCCCAAGCTTGTGATAAATGTCTACACACAAAGAAAGATGAACAAAACCCAGAAAATAATGAGATCCCACATGCATGTAGCTTTTTGCTTATTTTGATACAAAACTGGGATATATTATCTAGGAATACCGTGGTACAGCCTCACAATTCAAACAAGGTCCCCGATCTTCAAGGTCAGCTGAAAATTACATCATTTACATAAAACAGGTATATTGTTCTCTTCCATGGTTGTTTTAATTCATAGGTGTGTGATAAAAATGATATTAAATTTTTTTCCATCTATAATGTAATTTTTAGAGCCCTGATCTTGTTCTCTACGGAGAGGCACATACGTGTTACTGTTCAATGAAATTTATGAATTCTATATTAGATAATCATACAGTAGAACAGCCTTGCTCCTCATCAATCAACCTTTTTTTTTTGTTCTAAAAGTAAATGTCTATAAACAAAAGCAGAAATTGATCGTAGATTAGGGAGCTTGCAGGAGTTACCTGAGTACAATGCTATTTAATATTCATGTCGGGTGAATACTGTTTCATGTACACTAGAATTAAACTGCTTTTGAAGTTTGATTTTGTTAAAAAGATAATTGATATTTGAAGTAACGTTAGATTTAACCGGACTCCTTCCAGTACTTAAGGGATTCTTGGTAAAGTACATCTTACACGTAGGAAGATTTTATCGATAGGTACAGGTGACCTTTCCGAAGGAATACATCCATCCTGTTGTTGACTGACCATACATTCTAATGGTGTTGACTGACCATACATTTTTATGGTGTTGACTGACCATACATTCTTATGGTGTTGACTGACCATACATTCTAATGGTGTTGACTGACCATACATTCTCATGGTGTTGACTGACCATACATTCTCATTGTGTTGACTGACCATACATTCTCATGGTGTTAACTGACCATACATTCTTATGGTGTTGACTGACCATCCATCCTTTTGTTGACTGACCATACATTCTCATGGTGTTGACTGACCATACATACTTATGGTGTTGACTGACCATATATTCTCATGGTGTTGACTGACCATCTATCCTGTTGATGACTGACCATACATTCTTATGGTGTTGACTGACCATACATTCTCATGGTGTTGACTGACCATACATTCTCATGGTGTTTACTGACCATACATTCTCGTGGTGTTGACTGACCATACATTCTCATGGTGTTAACTGACCATACATTCTTATGGTGTTGACTGACCATGCATTCTCATGGTGTTGACTGACCATACATTCTCATGGTGTTGACTGACCATGCATTCTCATGGTGTTTACTGACCATACATTCTCATGGTGTTTACTGACCATACATTCTCATGGTGTTTACTGACCATGCATTCTCATGGTGTTTACTGACCATACATTCTCATGGTGTTAACTGACCATACATTCTCATGGTGTTGACTGACCATACATTCTCATGGTGTTTACTGACCATACATTCTCATTGTGTTGACTGACCATACATTCTCATGGTGTTCACTGACCATCCATTCTTACACATTAACTGGTTAGTACTGACCATACCATTACCTAGTTTGTACTGACCATACCATTGTCTAGTTAGTACTGACCATACCATTACCTAGTTAGTACTGACCATACCATTACCTAGTTAGCACTGACCATACCATTACCTAGTTAGTACTGACCATACCATTACCTTGTTAGTACTGACCATACCATTACCTATTTAGTACTGACCATACCATAACCTGGTTAGAACTGACCATACCATTACCTAGTTAGTACTGACCATACCCTGACCTGGATCATACTGACCATACCATTACCTTGTTTGTACTGACCATACCATTACCTGGTTAGTACTGACCATACCATTACCTAGATAGTACTGACCATACCATTACCTAATTAGTACTGACCATACCCTAACCTGGATCATACTGACCATACCATAATTGTGTTAGTACTGACCATAAATGAGGTAGTTGACCTGTAGATAATGGACACCTCTGTATTATGTGTTGACGTATATATAATGGACACTCTTTATTTTTTGATTTTTAGCTCACCTGGACCGAAGGTCCGGTGAGCTTATGCCATGGTGCGGCGTCCGTCGTCCGTCCGTCGTCCGTCGTCCGTCGTCCGTCCGTCAACATTTGCTTCAAATCGCTACTAGTCAAAAAGTTCTTATTGGATTTTGACCAAATTTGGTCAGAAACATCCTTGGCAGAAGGGGATAAGATTTTGCATAAATGGTGACTCTGACCCCCAAGGGGCCTGAGGGGCGGGGCCCAATAGGGGAAATTGAGGCAATTCCTTTAAATCACTACTAGTCATAAAGTTATGAATGGATTTGAACCCAATTTGGTCAGAAACATCCTTTGGGGAAGGGGAACAGATTTTGCATCAATGGTGACTCTGACCCCCAAGGGGCCAAAAGGGCGTGGCCTAATGGGGAAATAGAGGTAATTCCTTCAAATCGCTACTAGTCATAAAGTTATGAATGGATTTGAACCCAATTTGGTCAGAAACATTCTTATGTGAAGGGGAACAGATTTTGCATAAATGGTGACTCTGACCCCAAAGGGGCCAATGGGGCGGGGCCTAATGGGGAAATGGAGGTAATTCCTTTAAATCGCTACTAGTCATAAAGTTATGAATGGATTTGAACCCAATTTAATTAGAAACATCCTTTGGGGAAGGGGAACAGATTTTGCATAAATGGTGACTCTGACCCCCAAGGGGCCAAAGGGGCGGGGCCTAATGGGGAAATTGAGGTAATTCCTTCAAATCACTACTAGTCATAAAGTTATGAATGGATTTAAACCCAAATTGGTCAGAAACATTCTTATGTGAAGGGGAACAGATTTTGCGCAAAATGGTGACTCTGATCCCCGAGGGGCCAAAGGGGCGGGGCCCCATATGGGAAATAGAGGTAATTCCTTTAAATCGCTACTAGTCATAAAGTTATGAATGGATTTGAACCCAATTTAATAAGAAACATCCTTTGGGGAAGGGGAACAGATTTTGCATAAATGATGACTCTGACCCCCAAGTGGCCAAAGGGGCGGGGCCTAATGGGGAAATAGAGGTAATTCCTTAAAATTGCTACTAGTCATAAAGTTATGAATGGATTTGAACCCAATTTGGTAAGAAACATTCTTGGGGGAAGGGGAACAGATTTTGCATAAATGGTGACTCTGACCCCCGAAGGGCAAAAGGAGTGGGGCCCCATATGGGAAATAAAAGTAATTCCTTTAAATCACTACTAGTCATGAAGTTATAAATGCATGTTGTAAACTCAGAGAGTCTGGACTTCATTATTTCTTTAAAGCAGTTGGGATCCCCACGCTATAACCATATATAGCATTGATTGAGGTTAACAAACAAAAGGAATTGAACATGAACATTATTTTGACATTTGGTCAAATCCAACCAGGTGAGCGATACAGGCCCCATGGGCCTCTTGTTAGATAATGGTGGGCACCTGTGTTATATGTTGACTTGTAGATAATGGAAACGTGTGTTATATGTTGACCTGTAGATAATGGACACCTGTGTTATATTTTGACCTGTAGATAATGGACACCTGTGTTATATGTTGACCTGAAGATAATGGACATCTGTGTTATATTTTGACCTGTACATAATGGACACCTGTGTTATATGTTGACCTGTAGATAATGGACATCTGTGTTATATTTTGACCTGTAGATAATGGACACCTGTGTTATATGTTGACCTGTAGATAATGGACACCTGTGTTATATGTTGACCTGTAGATAATGGACACCTGTGTTATATGTTGAACTGTAGATAATGGACACCTGTGTTATATTTTGACCTGTAGATAATGGACACCTGTGTTATATGTTGACCTGTAGATAATGGACACCTGTGTTATATGTTGAACTGTAGATAATGGACACCCCTTTGTTATATGTTGACCTGTAGATAATGGACACCTGCATTATATTTTGACCTGTAGATAATGGACACCTGTGTTATATGTTGACCTGTAGATAATGGACACCTGTGTTATATTTTGACCTGTAGATAATGGACACCTGTGTTATATGTTGAACTGTAGATAATGGACACCCCTTTGTTATATTTTGACCTGTAGATAATGAACACCCCTTTGTTATATTTTGACCTGTAGATAATGGACACCTGTGTTATATGTTGACCTGTAGATAATGAACACCCCTTTGTTATATTATGACATGTAGATAATGAACACCCCTTTGTTATATTTTGACCTGTAGATAATGGACACCTGTGTTATATTTTGACCTGTAGATAATGGACACCCCTGTGTTATATGTTGACCTGTAGTTAATGGACACCTGTGTTATATTTTGACCTGTAGATAATGGACACCCCTTTGTTATATGTTGACCTGTAGATAATGGACACCTCTCTGCTATGAAGTATGTTGACCTCGGTATTAGCCAGCTATCCCCAGCCCAGACCAGTACTTAGCATGAAGAAAGCTATAAAACTCCAATGACCAATGGTTCGCCACTCACAATCCTGACAAGTATTGATTTTTTCTAGGGTTTGAAACATCTTACAACCAGGCAATAACCCCAAATCTTGCAAAAATAATAAAACCATAATGTTTTCTCTATTTCATAAATATTTAATGCCCAGTCGGCAGTCATAGTGAAACGGGAATTTTTGTTTTAACTTAGACAGGAAGTACCATCGCTCTGTAGGTATATCGCTCAAAATCCATTCTCATCTGAAACATGAAATATTTATGGGTTTATATCATGAAAAGATAGGTTTTGAAGTATTTTCATGTCAAGTAATCCATGGGTAATTAATCCCTGGAGTTCCACAAAAAGTTTGAAAAGGGCAAATTTATTAATGATGATAGCAGCGAACTGCCTGCTATATTTTCCTTTTTATTGACCTGTCGGGCGTCCCTGTTAAATTTGGCCGGCCCAAACCTCCTCTCGTTGGGACCGGGACGTCATGCTTTTTCTACATGAGAGGATGAGCTAGGGTTAATAAGGCTGCTTTGGTGTGAAACATTGCCCCATATCTCTGTTCCTCATGGAAATCAATAATTATATTTCGTATCATCAGCATATAGAATGAGAGGCTCTGGTTAAGAGCAGTTTTATGGCCTAAGAAGAAGTTAAACAAGTTTCGAGCTCTCCTGTTCCTGGATCTCCGTTTCTCTCAATAGTTTAAGTCCTATGGTTACATTCTAGAAAAAGATTATTTTATGACATTTAGGTCAGACTTTTCATTTTCATGCCAGCTGCTTCCTTCATCCCCCAATCTTTCCTCGATTCTATATTTTTTTCACAGAAAAATCAATATTTATAACTGATCAACAGTCGAGTGAAGTCTTATAATTTCGTCCAAAGATTAATTTTTGAATTGAACTTTCCCTGCTACCGCCTGATTTATTGGGGAAGGAAGGAAGCCATGAGCTTGGAGATGTCTTCTATGATCAACAGAGGTGTAGCAGCTCCATCTGGTGGTGGAACTGACCCTCCATCATGGAGTGACATGTGTTGTCCAGCCCTTCCCTACTTATGTCTCGGTGTTTCAACATTTGGTCAGCTTCACTTTTATAGTTTTATCAGCAATATCGGTGAGTGTTTATACAAACTCCCACCCTATCCTCAATATGACGTTATTTATACGAGTTTTCCTACGTATCACTAAAATGATATGATTCAGATCTTTCTGTTTTCATCGTGTTTCAGAATTTTGTACTACTTTGATGGTTCAGATTTCTGCTTTGTATACAGACATTGACAAAGCTTTATTTTTATAAAGCAGTGTTATTTTATTGATTTTTATTTTTTGAATTTCAAAAATATGACTTCAGCAGAGTAAAATGTAATATTTACCTTTGATTGCTTGGCCTTGTGCGAGCTTTTCGAGCTCTTCGATGAGGTAAAGCATTACTGGTGTCTAGACATTGGAGGTGAAAGGTCAGACCTATCTGTCGCCTTGGACGATGGTTTACAGGCCAGTATTGGACATGGGCAGCCGCCGCAATCAAAAATCTCCCTATAACCTATTATAGCATGGTAGGTTTCTGGCTTCTCGAAATGTGTCAAAAAAGGGGAGATCACCAGGGGATTTTCTGAGATTTTGTTTATTTCATTAAGAAGTGTGAATGTAGGTTGGTTGTTGGTTGTGGACTATGTTCGGAAGGATGGATGAGGCTCGGTAAGATTATAACACATGCCAATTGTCTTGGAAATGTGTCTGGCTGTCCAAGCCCAGACCAGGGTAACCTTGGTTACCACACCAAATTTAAATGGTCAAGTTTGGGCAGACAAGACTTTCTCTAGCTGACAAAGTGTTTGTCTTGTATATATCAATAGCACTGGACCAATTCACAAACATGTCTATGGGAGCCAAAGCCTTTGGTCATCCAATTGCTGAATCAGATTAGACCTACATACTGTAACTATTTATTGGTTTACACTATAAGAACACAACTATTTTTATATCAGTAGATTTTATCTCACCAAGTTGAATGTTTAAGTGGAGTTTATCCCCGTGCAGGGCACATTTCATGCTTATGAATACATGCAGTTGCCTTTCATGTATGTTCACAAGTTTTGTTGAAAAATGATTTATTCATTGGTGGTTTATCAATATTTGTGAGTATTTGGTAAAAGTCTGGCTAGTCCCAGTGACGTGATTCGTCCAATCATTTCCCATCAGTCGTACATGCAGGGCGCTGAGGGTTTTTATATCCCTTACTCGTTGTTGGAAAAAAAGTCTGCCGTGGACATGAAATGTTTTGGACGCCACGAACAGCAAATGTTTGCATTAGCCTAATTTTTACCAGGGATAAGTGATTCTTAGCTAAGTGAAGTAAAAAAAAATATACTGCGAATGTGTTAAAAGTGGACTTTGTCCAAATGGCTTTATTAGAGTATGGTCAGAAGAACAAGGTGGGGCTAGTTACCAGGGCAACGACACAACCACTGCAATGCAGTTGTCTTAGCAACACAAGGATAGCTGAATGATAAGGACAAAAATAACAATCCTATACATTGGTAAGGGAGCTAAGTAGGTGGTATGGTGTGATTTAGGTATACCATGCAAGTAGGTTCACTTGTGAAATTTCAATTAGAATGTAATCCAATTTAGTGAGATGAGTATAATTAGCATTCGAGCCAGCTCTCAGATGTTGATTACAGAGTTTTTCACTCATTAAGGTCTGGAATGTAAAATATTGTATCCTGTTTTCTATCACACACGATTCTGCTCTTTTGTAGGTCAGAAAAGTTGACCTAAACCCGTAGATTCTTGATATCTAAATGTTTGTTGGATGGTAATAATATTGAAACAGGGGATGGTGTTTCTCTAACACAGAAGGCTTGCCCCGATGCATCTTTCAGTTTTATCAGACGGCCATAATGGGGAGAGAAGACTGGGACAGGATAAGACTGACAGTCCAGTGTTGAAATTTAACCTAAATTGATCAAACACAGCATCTGGTCATATCGCTTGGTCTTACCATCTGTAGATATAGCCTGATTGTTCCATGTCAAAAATGAAATATGATTCTATTATCCTGACTCAAGTGATTTTCTGGGCAGTTAAAATCCAACGTTTCACTCATTACACGATTAGGCTAATCAAATCTCCAACCTCAGAACTTCAATGGGGTGAAATGACAGAGCTACGTGTATGGGGATGTGATATTTGATGGATCTCCGGTACTGTACCATAACATATCCCCCACACCTAACTTTCCTCTATCAAATTACACTACCAATATAGTTGATAACCCTATTCTCATCCTGAAGTGTCATTTCAAAATTCAAACATTATTGCTAATTTGATTGGTGAGGTGATCAAATCTCTTTGCATACAAATTGTAGAGTACAGTTTTAATGCGTTTAGTGTAAGATGTGCTGAAACCGTATAAATGATGTTTTTCAAGACCTTTGTTGCTGTCATTGCCCCAGATGTACGAGACTTTTGTGAGGTTTGTAATGAAATCCTGCATTAAAGCGTCTCTCAGTATATACATTGTACATGTAAAGAGACAAGAGGTCCTCTGTGACCATTCTCGGAATCGTGTTAGCTCCAAGTGTCTCCCAGGGACCAACTGTCACTGCTCCAACAAGTACATACAAACCATCTCCAATTGGACTGGGTAACAGAGATGGGAATCACCAAAAATAAGAATTTTACAGAGGAAAACAACGATTAACAGTGGCAAACAAGATTTTACAGTGGAAAACAACAATTTTACAGTGGAAAACAACAATTTTACAGTGGCAAACAGCGATTTTACAGTGGAAAACAACAATTTTACAGTGGAAACCAGCGATTTTACAGTGGAAAACAACAATTTTACAGTGGAAAACAACAATTTTACAGTGGAAAACAACAATTTTAAAGTGGAAAACAAGATTTTACAGTGGAAAACAAGAATTTTACAGTGGCAAACAACAATTTTACGGGGGAAAACAAGATTTTACAGTGGAAACCAGCGATTTTACAGTGGAAAACAACAATTTTACAGTGGAAAAACAAGATTTTACAGTGGAAAACAGCAATTTTATTGTGGAAAACAATGATTTACAGTGGAAAACAAGATTTTACAGTGGAAAACAAGATTTTACTGCCAAAGCATGGATTTTACAGATTTTCAGTAAAAACACAGATTTTAAAGGAAAAATCTGAATTTTAAAGCAAAAACATGGTGTTTACAGTCATAACATATCTCAACAGTGAACACAGATTTACAGCAAAAACAAATTTTACAGCAGATTATTTACAGCCAGTATTCACACAAGTCTGTTACAGCAACATATTTACTGCAGACATGGTTTACAAGAGAATACAGGTTTTGTCATCTCGTCCAAGACTATTTCCATCAAAACATTTCAATAAATTACCGTCTCGGATCTTACAAATGAATATCATTAACTCACTTGACTGAAGATTAAACAAGTTTGATGCTCTTTAAGTCCTCATTCTTCCTACATCAGTCTAGAGCCTATAGCTACTCCCTAAGAATTACTGAGTGGATTTTTAACCAAATTTGGCATGAGGTGTCCCTTGCTAAATGGAATTTGTAATATGAAAACGTAATAAGAGATCTTGAGTGTTAAAATTATAAAAGCATAAGAGTGTTTTCAAATTGAGCCAAAAAAACGGACAGTCATTTGTGACGTTTGTGTAAGTTACAAGTTGGAAACCTGTTAACCAAACATACATACATTTGTAATTAAGTGTACGAATCACATAAAAGCCTTGTCTAACTTTACTTTTGTAAGTCAGAAATATGTAATTTATAAGAAAATGCATTTATCCATTCCCTTTTAATAAAAGCAAGCATGTCTGAGAATGAGCCTGCTTAAGGTATACTGTATCTTGTGGTAATGAGTTTAGGTTTGGTTAACAATTAATGCATGGGTTGTAGGTAGTGTTGGATTACTGTCAGCTCCTATGGAGTCTGTACTAACTAATTCCCCAATTAGTAGGGTGGTCTATTACAGACATGTATATGTAATCAGAAGGCTTTTAAGGAGAGCGGCCATATAGTGTGTAGCTATTCATTGCGTGTGTTTGGTTAGGCAATTGACTAAGTGTGACAAGAATGCTCCCCTTAAATATACATGCCCGTAAGTGGATGCTATAGTTTTGTAACATTTAATAACCGAATGAAATAAAATTAAATTTGATGAGAGGCCGGACGTTTATTGGTAGTCTAGGCGGCTGTGACAAGTATGGTATATAAGTATAGTATCCGCAAGGAAATGCACTTATCATCCATTATACTAACTCGACAGAGGGATAAAATGGACTGACATGAAAAAAACGTTTGGCTTGAGACCGGCCACATTGGTGAGAGAGGGAAACAGTCCCAGTGAAATATCTTATAATGAGATATAAACCTAATTACAAAGTAGCTGGTCTACTTTAATGGCTAGGCACTTGATTACACAGAAAAATGAAGCCGGCTAGACACCCTGAAATTGAGTTTCTCTCTATTTGGACGAAAATGTACAACACAGAAAATTAAACCCAGATGAATTCTTTCTTTTTATTAAATCTTCAGTAGAACAGCTAGCTTGTTGATTAAATCTGTATTAATTCTAAACTTTCGTATAAAGGAATATTTGGCATGAATGGCCAGCACTATAGTTAATATTTTTCAAGTTATTTCAAACTAAGGGCTATTTGCCTGTCACATCTGTGGCACTCCTAAGCTACATCATCCCTAAATGAAGTGTTTTACTTATATAGACATATTTGCTTTCTCTAGTATTGAATTTGCCGAGAATTTTCCCCCCAGAACTGGAAAATTTAGCCATCTACTTGATTTCATTAGTGCGACAGTAAAACTCTCCAAGTGGAGAAATGAATTGCTTTTAGAAATGCTATTATATATAGCGATTCTGCTGTCCCTTGAAAATGTTCCCACTCCAAGGACGCAATGTATGCCAGACTTGGTTTCTGGGCACATGATGCTACAAAAATATCATGTTATTCTTGCAAGGCTTTTTATGTATTTTATTTTTCAAAAAAACATAAATATTTGATCTGCAATTCCTTTGATGTTGCTGATAGACTGAATAAGTAAATTGTTCAATTCCAGAAATGCTGAATTGTTAATTGTATTAAGTGCATGTACACAACGAAACTCATTTAAAATAAAGTGTTAACCTTCCCAAGGTTTGGTGATGACTGTCGTGAGAAATTTACTTCCTGTTTCTGTGGGTGGAAAACTGTCATCAAATTACCGGTATCTTCCTAAAGAAGAAAAAAACCCTTTATTTTTAGATATTTTCAGATGTTTAACACAGGGTCAATGAATCTGTAACAGGAGGGGGAGGCTAGCTAGAAGAACGGAAAACAATCCCCCCCCCCCCCCCCTCCCATACTTCACCAGTTTCAATATCAGTTTAAATAAGAAGGTTCCAGATCAGTACTGTTTAAATTTCTATAATTAAATTTTAACAGATGGTATATATCTTAAGATGTCTATGCAGCAATTTTCAGTAGTAGAACAACTATATATTTTGGTTTTGTTGTCCGTGTTAATGAATGAAATGTTTTAAATTTTAATCTTAGTTTGTCAGAAATATAATCTGTTGTTAGTGGTGGTCTACAGGTACGATTGTTGATCCTAAGAGTCCAAGGTAAAATGGGCTAACCTTCCAGGGAGGAAGATGTTTGACCTTGTTAAGATATTTGGCCCCACCTCATTTGTCAGAGTGACATCACCTACCTGTAGAAACTTATAAAATAGAGAAATTAAAGTTACAAAGGTGTCATCAGTTCTGACACGTTTACCTGGCCGCAGACTCATCGGTAGTAATGGCCGGAGACTGGACCTCGTCCTGTAGCTCTAAGACGGACCTAGAATGATAGATGAAAGCGAATCAAACCTGATAAAACCTACTTGGTGGTAAGCCGTCATTAAGACACAGACTTTGTGTTTGTTCTGGTCCTCACATATTTCTAAGAATAAAGTTATAAGACCAAAACAAACAGTCAGATTAAACTGAGATAGAATTTGCCTCATACAATTCTTCTCCTTGGCAGACAACTTGTCCGATTGATTTTGACAGCTAAATAAGACTATTTCTTCTGAGGGCCTAGGCCATTGACCCAGAATACTAGACTTCAGACTTGGATTTTTTGTTTTTAATTTCCTGATTTGTGTGTTTATTAAATGCCCATTTACCCAGGTGTTTCTGAGATAACCATTTATAAGGTATGATAACTTAGTTAAATGGAGAATTTTTAAATGTTTTGTTAGAGTAATTATGGCGGTAATTGTCTAATTGGATGTTTAATGATGTTAAGTTGATTTTCCTTATGGTTAATTTAAGGTTCGTAATAATTCAGTTGCCCCATTGTTATTACATGTGATTTAATTGTTCATTGATTGCCATAATTTTGTTTCGGTTTATTTCAATGATTTTTGTCAATTATGACTGAATCAACAGGTGATTTCTTCACCTCCGATACAGGTAGGCCATCATTTATTTTGTCATTTAAAACAAGTGATAAATATTGTTTTTTACGCAGTTTAGTTATTTTGGAATACATTTATATTGTTTTATTGAATAGATTTGGATGTTCTGTCAAACTTCATTATTTCAAACTCTGATAACTTGAATACTTTACTTGAATTAAAAATTCAGGTAGGACAATAACACAATTTTTTATAAAATATACATGATTGCCTTGAATGCTTGGGATATCTCAAAGTTTTTATGACCCTATTGACTCCTAGATAATGGGGTTGGACTGCAATTTATTTGTCTTCCTAATTGCTTTAGGGAATTTTGTTCACTTGGTAGATCCATTGTAGATGTTTTTTCAGGGAGGTTGGGTTGGAGAAAGGCTAAAAACAGTACAATTATGAAGAATAGCTGTCACCAACAACAACATTCAAGATTTTGTTGGCGATGCTATACTTCATAATTGTACTGTATTGTGTTGAAAGCACATGTTCACAACCGACCATGTTTATTGTTCACCATGATGGAACTATTAAATTATATGTATGGTCATTTGATATTTTGTACAAAACGGTTAGAAGTGGTAGTGTCACCATGGGAGTACATTGTTAAATGTTACCTAGGTGTTAGAATAGAGGGAAGAAAACCCTAGGGTACTGACCACTGGCCATAATGGACGGGAGCCTGACAGACAAACAACCAGCACTACAACAATACATGTGCAACGCAATTATCACATACATATATAGCCATCTCACAAATTGATTTTATGGGTCTAAATAAATTTTTAACAGACTTGAGGATTTAAAATCAATTGAGTCATAAATACGAGAACCTGATCCTGTGTAAAGACGGTGAGGGAATTATCATTGCATGTTTGTGTAAAGCCAGCGGTGTCAGCCATTGTAATCTCAATTGGTCCCTAAACAAGTCCCACACATCACAGCCATTGATTGATTCCCTTTTTCTTTTCCAATATCTCAAAGCTAATTACCATAATGTTTTCATTTCTTACTTTCTCCAATTTACCTGGCACGCCGTCCCAGAGGGGATACAAGGTTTCACCCAACACAGACTCTCATCGCCGATGTTTCAGACTTGTGAAATACTCAGCTACAACTTTCTCATGGAACTGGTCCTGTCATGGTTTCATGTTAAATTGTTATTAACATCCAAAAACATAATATTAATTTGTTTTAACATTACTTATTAATAATGTATGTCATTCATGTGCAAATGAAACGTCACATACTTTAATTAATGTTGTCCAAGGTTCTTGAAACAGATTTATTTCCAGGGGAGAAATCGCAGGTGTAAAATTTATATAATTGTTCGTAAAATCGTAAATGTCATCGGTATGGTATCTATAGCAACGGTTTGATTGTGATGTTAATGTGTTTTTAGAATCGTATGCCTATCTTAGCCATCTACAGACAAACTGCATTATTGAGTTTAAAGCAGCATTACTAAGTTGTCTCTCTGGTGATAAAGTTATTTATCACAGAAAATGTCATAGCTGTTCAGGCGTGATGTATGGCGAAAATGTCATAGTTTTCTTTGTTTAAAGTTATATTTGACAAAAAATGTCTGAGATATTCTAGAGATTTAAAGTTATATGTGACAAAAAATGTCAGTTTCTTAGATTTAAAGCTATGTATGACAGAAAAAGTCATATTTTTTCAGGAGTTATTTATGACAGAAAATGTCATTGTTATTCAGATTTAAAATTTTATGTGCCAAAGAATGTCATAGTTACTCAGAGGTTATTTATGACAGAAAATGTAATAGTTATTCAGATTTAAAGTTATGTATAACAGCAAATGTCATAGTTATTCAGATTTAAAGTTATGTATAACAGCAAATGTCATAGTTATTCAGATTTAAAGTTATGTATGACAGCAAATGTCATAGTTATTCAGATTTAAAGTTATGTATAACAGCAAATGTCAAAGTTATTCAGATTTAAAGTTATGTATGACAGAAAATATCATAGTTATTCAGGAGTTATGCATGACAGAAAATGTCATACTTATTCAGGAGTTATGTATGACAGAATGTGTCATATTTATTCAGATTTAAAGTTATTTATGACAGAATGTGTCATATTTATTCAGATTTAAAGTTATTTATGACAGCAAATGTCATAGTAATTCAGATTTAAAGTTATTTATGACAGAAAGTGTCATATTTATTCAGATTTAAAGTTATTTATGACAGCAAATGTCATAGTTATTCAGATTTAAAGTTATTTATGACAGAAAGTGTCATATTTATTCAGATTTAAAGTTATTTATGACAGAAAGTGTCATATAGTTATGTTAGTGACAAGTAATAATATCTAGTTAGTTCGGACAGTAAGTATGGCAGAAATTCATAGTTACTTCAGGAGTATTTGTATGACAGAAAGTGTCCTAGTTATTCAGATTTAAAGTTAGTAGTAGTAGTCATAGCAAATAGTTATTCAGATTAAAGTATTAGTCATAAGACCACAATAGTTACTTCCAGTAGTAGTTATGCATAACACCATAGTTATTCCAGAGTGTAGTCATAGACCACAATAGTTACTTCCATAGTTGGTTAGTCATAGACATCAATAGTTACTTCCAGTAGTGAGTTAGTCATAGACCACAAATGTACCTTCATTTATGCAGTAATCCATAGACCACAATAGTTACCCCATAGTTAGTTAGTCATAGACCAATAGTTATTCCAGTAGGATAGTCATAGACCAAGTTACTTCCAGTAGTGAGTTATGTCATGACACAAAGTACCTTCCATAGTGAGTTATCATAGCACTATGTTACTTCCCAGTAGTGAGTTAGTCATATGACCACTCATATTACTTCCATAGTGATTAGTCATAGACCACATATTACTTCCAGTAGTGAGTTAGTCATAGACACAAAGTTACTTCCCATTAGTGAGTTAGTCATAGACCAAAGTGTACTTCCCAGTAGTGATTTAGTCATAGACCACCAAATGTTACTTCCAGTAGTGAGTAGTCATAGACCACAATAGTTCCCTTCCAGTAGTGAGTTAGTCATAGACCACAATAGTTACCTTCCAGTAGTGAGTTATCCATAGACCACCATCAGTTACCTTCCAGTAGTGAGTTAGTCATGACACCAATGATTACCTTCCCAGTAGTGAGTTAGTCATAGACACCATATTACCTTCAGTAGTGTATCATAGACACAATAGTTACCTTCCCAGTAGTGAGTTAGTCCATAGACCACCAATAGTTACCTTCCCAGTAGTGAGTTAGTCCATAGACCACCAATAGTTACCTTCCCAGTAGTGAGTTAGTCCATAGACCACCAATAGTTACCTTCCCAGTAGTGAGTTAGTCCATAGACCACCAATAGTTACCTTCCCAGTAGTGAGTTAGTCCATAGACCACCAATAGTTACCTTCCCAGTAGTGAGTTAGTCCATAGACCACCAATAGTTACCTTCCCAGTAGTGAGTTAGTCCATAGACCACCAATAGTTACCTTCCCAGTAGTGAGTTAGTCCATAGACCACCAATAGTTACCTTCCCAGTAGTGAGTTAGTCCATAGACCACCAATAGTTACCTTCCCAGTAGTGAGTTAGTCCATAGACCACCAATAGTTACCTTCCCAGTAGTGAGTTAGTCCATAGACCACCAATAGTTACCTTCCCAGTAGTGGGTTGGTCCATAGACCACCAATAGTTACCTTCCCAGTAGTGAGTTAGTCCATAGACCACCAATAGTTACCTTCCCAGTAGTGAGTTAGTCCATAGACCACCAATAGTTACCTTCCCAGTAGTGAGTTAGTCCATAGACCACCAATAGTTACCTTCCCAGTAGTGAGTTAGTCCATAGACCACCAATAGTTACCTTCCCAGTAGTGAGTTAGTCCATAGACCACCAATAGTTACCTTCCCAGTAGTGAGTTAGTCCATAGACCACCAATAGTTACCTTCCCAGTAGTGAGTTAGTCCATAGACCACCAATAGTTACCTTCCCAGTAGTGAGTTAGTCCATAGACCACCAATAGTTACCTTCCCAGTAGTGAGTTAGTCCATAGACCACCAATAGTTACCTTCCCAGTAGTGAGTTAGTCCATAGACCACCAATAGTTACCTTCCCAGTAGTGAGTTAGTCCATAGACCACCAATAGTTACCTTCCCAGTAGTGAGTTAGTCCATAGACCACCAATAGTTACCTTCCCAGTAGTGAGTTAGTCCATAGACCACCAATAGTTACCTTCCCAGTAGTGAGTTAGTCCATAGACCACCAATAGTTACCTTCCCAGTAGTGAGTTAGTCCATAGACCACCAATAGTTACCTTCCCAGTAGTGAGTTAGTCCATAGACCACCAATAGTTACCTTCCCAGTAGTGGGTTAGTCCATAGACCACCAATAGTTACCTTCCCAGTAGTGAGTTAGTCCATAGACCACCAATAGTTACCTTCCCAGTAGTGAGTTAGTCCATAGACCACCAATAGTTACCTTCCCAGTAGTGAGTTAGTCCATAGACCACCAATAGTTACCTTCCCAGTAGTGAGTTAGTCCATAGACCACCAATAGTTACCTTCCCAGTAGTGAGTTAGTCCATAGACCACCAATAGTTACCTTCCCAGTAGTGAGTTAGTCCATAGACCACCAATAGTTACCTTCCCAGTAGTGAGTTAGTCCATAGACCACCAATAGTTACCTTCCCAGTAGTGAGTTAGTCCATAGACCACCAATAGTTACCTTCCCAGTAGTGAGTTAGTCCATAGACCACCAATAGTTACCTTCCCAGTAGTGAGTTAGTCCATAGACCACCAATAGTTACCTTCCCAGTAGTGAGTTAGTCCATAGACCACCAATAGTTACCTTCCCAGTAGTGAGTTAGTCCATAGACCACCAATAGTTACCTTCCCAGTAGTGAGTTAGTCCATAGACCACCAATAGTTACCTTCCCAGTAGTGAGTTAGTCCATAGACCACCAATAGTTACCTTCCCAGTAGTGAGTTAGTCCATAGACCACCAATAGTTACCTTCCCAGTAGTGAGTTAGTCCATAGACCACCAATAGTTACCTTCCCAGTAGTGAGTTAGTCCATAGACCACCAATAGTTACCTTCCCAGTAGTGAGTTAGTCCATAGACCACCAATAGTTACCTTCCCAGTAGTGAGTTAGTCCATAGACCACCAATAGTTACCTTCCCAGTAGTGAGTTAGTCCATAGACCACCAATAGTTACCTTCCCAGTAGTGAGTTAGTCCATAGACCACCAATAGTTACCTTCCCAGTAGTGAGTTAGTCCATAGACCACCAATAGTTACCTTCCCAGTAGTGAGTTAGTCCATAGACCACCAATAGTTACCTTCCCAGTAGTGAGTTAGTCCATAGACCACCAATAGTTACCGTCCCAGTAGTGAGTTAGTCCATAGACCACCAATAGTTACCTTCCCAGTAGTGAGTTAGTCCATAGACCACCAATAGTTACCTTCCCAGTAGTGAGTTAGTCCATAGACCACCAATAGTTACCTTCCCAGTAGTGAGTTAGTCCATAGACCACCAATAGTTACCTTCCCAGTAGTGAGTTAGTCCATAGACCACCAATAGTTACCTTCCCAGTAGTGAGTTAGTCCATAGACCACCAATAGTTACCTTCCCAGTAGTGAGTTAGTCATAGACCACCAATAGTTACCTTCCCAGTAGTGAGTTAGTCCATAGACCACCAATAGTTACCTTCCCAGTAGTGGGTTAGTCCATAGACCACCAATAGTTACCTTCCCAGTAGTGAGTTAGTCCATAGACCACCAATAGTTACCTTCCCAGTAGTGAGTTAGTCATAGACCACCAATAGTTACCTTCCCAGTAGTGAGTTAGTCCATAGACCACCAATAGTTACCTTCCCAGTAGTGAGTTAGTCCATAGACCACCAATAGTTACCTTCCCAGTAGTGAGTTAGTCCATAGACCACCAATAGTTACCTTCCCAGTAGTGAGTTAGTCCATAGACCACCAATAGTTACCTTCCCAGTAGTGAGTTAGTCCATAGACCACCAATAGTTACCTTCCCAGTAGTGAGTTAGTCCATAGACCACCAATAGTTACCTTCCCAGTAGTGAGTTAGTCCATAGACCACCAATAGTTACCCTTCCCAGTAGTGAGTTAGTCCATAGACCACCAATAGTTACCTTCCCAGTAGTGAGTTAGTCAATAGACCACCAATAGTTACCTTCCCAGTAGTGAGTTAGTCCATAGACCACCAATAGTTACCTTCCCAGTAGTGAGTTAGTCCATAGACCACCAATAGTTACCCTTCCCAGTAGTGAGTTAGTCCATAGACCACCAATAGTTACCTTCCCAGTAGTGAGTTAGTCAATAGACCACCAATAGTTACCTTCCCAGTAGTGAGTTAGTCCATAGACCACCAATAGTTACCTTCCCAGTAGTGAGTTAGTCCATAGACCACCAATAGTTACCTTCCCAGTAGTGAGTTAATCCATAGACCACCAATAGTTACCTTCCCAGTAGTGGATTAGACCATAGACCACCAATAGTTACCTTCCCAGTAGTGAGTTAGTCCAAAGACCATCAATAGTTACCTTCCCAGTAGTGAGTTAATCCATAGACCACCAATAGTTACCTTCCCAGTAGTGAGTTAGTCCATAGACCACCAACAGTTACCTTCCCAGTAGTGAGTTAGTCCATAGACCACCAATAGTTACCTTCCCAGTAGTGAGTTAATCCATAGACCACCAATAGTTACCTTCCCAGTAGTGAGTTAGTCCATAGACCACCAACAGTTACCTTCCCAGTAGTGAGTTAGTCCATAGACCACCAATAGTTACCTTCCCAGTAGTGAGTTAGTCCATAGACCACCAATAGTTACCTTCCCAGTAGTGAGTTAGTCCATAGACCACCAACAGTTACCTTCCCAGTAGTGAGTTAGTCCATAGACCACCAACAGTTACCTTCCCAGTAGTGAGTTAGTCCATAGACCACCAATAGTTACCTTCCCAGTAGTGAGTTAGTCCATAGACCACCAACAGTTACCTTCCCAGTAGTGAGTTAGTCCATAGACCACCAATAGTTACCTTCCCAGTAGTGAGTTAATCCATAGACCACCAATAGTTACCTTCCCAGTAGTGAGTTAATCCATAGACCACCAATAGTTACCTTCCCAGTAGTGAGTTAGTCCATAGACCACCAATGGTTACCTTCCCAGTAGTGAGTTAGTCCATAGACCACCAATAGTTACCTTACCAGTAGTGAGTTAGTCCATAGACCACCAATAGTTACCTTCCCAGAAGTGAGTTAGTCCATAGACCACCAATAGTTACCTTCCCAGTAGTGGGTTAGACCATAGACCACCAATAGTTACCTTACCAGTAGTGAGTTAGTCCATAGACCACCAATAGTTACCTTCCCAGTAGTGAGTTAGTCCATAGACCACCAATAGTTACCTTCCCAGTAGTGGGTTAGACCATAGACCACCAATAGTTACCTTCCCAGTAGTTGGATAGTCCATAGACCACCAATAGGTGTGGTTAGTCCATAGATGGCCAATATGTATCTTTTAATTGGTTATTAAACAGTATATGACAGTCAGTTTTGTTATCTGACTCACTTTATAAATGGATATTAACCAAATTTGACTGTTTTCCTATAATGCTACCCATGACCTGTTGCCCGGTCATATGATTTACCGTGAATGCTACCCATGAACTGTTACCCGGTCACATGATTTACCGTGAATGCTACCCATGAACTGTTACCCGGTCACATGATTTACCGTGAATGCTACCCATGAACTGTTACCCGGTCACATGATTTACCGTGAATGCTACCCATGAACTGTTGCCCGGTCACATGATTTACCGTGAATGCTACCCATGAACTGTTACCCGGTCACATGATTTACCGTGAATGCTACCCATGAACTGTTGCCCGGTCACATGATTTACCGTGAATGCTACCCATGAACTGTTTTCCCTGTCACATGATTTACCGTGAATACTACCCATGAACTGTTGCCCGATCACGCGCTGCCCAATCGAACGCACCTAATTATAAGCGTACAGATGACAGTGACTACACTATTTGTCGTGGACAGGTTTGTAAATATCGGTCGACTGTAAACATGACTTCTAGGTTAGAAGACATGAACGATGACGAGCTTTTAAATCTCATAGAGAACAGAGACTCAGCTAATACCAGGAATATCATCAAGGGTTCTGTGAGTTATTAAATTTTGAATTTCAGACTGTTTTTTTGTTGTAATTTATTCACCTCAATGGTCAGATAACAAAACAGTTGTTTCATGCCTCATCAGTCAACAGTCAAAACAGTTTCCACGAGGTGTTGGTACTGACCAGGTGAACTGTTTCCCAGACGGCCGAGGCAAACAGTTCACCTGGTCAGTACCAACACTGAGTGGAAACAGTTTTGACTGTTGACTGATGAGGCATGAAACAACTGTAAAATCATATATTAAAGTGAATTCACAACAGGATTTAAATTTTATAAGAATGAAAGACCAGTAAATATAGACCCACAATGTCCATAGAATATTAATTGGTTAAATAATTAACTTTTTCATGATTGGTTCCAGACTAGGAGGATTAAAAGAGGAATGTTAAGATAAAGTTTCTGATTGGTAGCAAGTTAACAAAATGCCAGTGCTTGGTAGTACTAACTGTCACCTGTTAAAACTGTACACACTACGGATGACTAACACTGCATCATACCACAGACATGCTTGTTGTTTTCAGGGGACTCCCATACTTTAAACAATAAAAAATCAGCAGTTTTAAGATTTTTGTTGAGGAAAATTATGTAAGAATGTAAACTAGTTTGACAGAGAGATTTGGATATAAGTTTAACATCGTGTTTCTTGTGGAATTTTTGTAGACAAAATTTTAGATTGTTGAAGTAATGACAAAAACACTCATGTATTTTGTGTTTGCTGAAACTGTTGATGTTTTAATATTTAGATTGTTTTTATTGCTTTTAGTCTTTTATGAAATATGGGAGAGTTTCAACTTTCCCATATTTCATAAATTTCCCGAATTTCGAAAGAAGAACAATAAGAGGGGAGTACAGTAAGTACTTTGTAGTATACATTTTCATTGAATTTAAATCTCTTTCTCAAAATGCTGCAAGAATTGATGATAAAGTACAATGCTGCGTATGCTGCGTGTGCCTGCGGCCATGGAACTCCGATCACCAGCGACTGGACATACAAATCTGTTTAAGCATGGTCACTTCAGATATAGGACTCCACATATAACATCCAGCACAAAAAATCTCCATCTTTATTGCCAATTTTTTTCGCTACAAACTGTGCATTAATTTGGTAGTGAGCTTCCACTGCCGGCCATTGTGGCTCCGTTGTCCAGTCTCAATTCACTTACCCTGGGCCCAGATTGACCGTTGGGGTCAGTGCCTGCTGGAATGTCCAGAGGCGAAATTAGAATCAGTTCTGGACATTTTTCATTTCATATTCATACCACACAAATTTGTTAGAATTTTGTGATTAGTTTTGAGAATGGTAATAAATGTAGTAATAAGCAACAACAACGGGAGCTTCAATTTCCATGGCAACTGTATCCCTAATCCTGATCATCCCCACTCCTAATTCATGGAAAGTTTCGCCTCCCTCAACAGGCCTCATCTTTGCGGAAAAAAAAAAAAAAAAGAGAGAAAAGATTTGACCATCACTAGTAACAGTGTACATTGTTTCCTTGTGTTAATTTTGAGGAAATATGCGTTGATTTTACTCCCTCCCTTGTCAGTGTCACAGTACCAGAGAATTAACATGTATCAGCATATGGTCAGATATTGGTCCTGAAGGGTTGGGTGTGATTTGTACTAGGTATTGAAATGGCTACAGTCTCTATCAATCTCCAGTCATTTTCGTGTGATCTCTTTCCCAATAATGTCATCGGTATCTAGTCCGTTATGATATACATTGCTGAATCGGTCCTTCATTATCACTCCATTTCTTTTGTCGATTCGTTGTATATTTACTGAATTTGTTTAAAGAAGATTTAGTGCTGAGCTCTTTCATCAGAAACAGAGTATAAATCTTTAAACTATTTCATACAATCCATTAACTTTAAATGGCTCTGCATAAAAGTCATTTAAAGACAGCTTTTGGATTTTGAATTAAATATGTGACAAAGATGAAGATACGACTTTCCTTTTCTGGGTCCAAAAACTAGTTAACAAGTCGGGTAGAGTAAACATTTATTTTAACAGCCTTCCTGGTTAAGCAGGATGTGTTCGGCAGGGAAATGAAGAATTTGTCAGCTATATGGGTTGACTCCATGAGTGACTGAGTTTTGAAGTGCTATTGGGTCGTTTGATACTAGCTAACCACTAGGCCGTATATGGAAATACTGTATTGTCATTGGAAATAAACAGCCATGATAATTTCCTATTCAAGAGATTTACATAGGATGTAATATTGATCAGTTTCACATCTAACTCATTTAGAAATACAAAACAGACACTCTCTTTTTTTTTTTTTTTTTTACATTTTTTTTTAATCTTCATGCCAACTTTCTTCACTTGAATGCATTTTTTTATCAAGATAATTTTTATCCTGGATGAAATTAATGTCACTGACCTGGGAATAAAGATCTCACTTACAATTACTTGACTGTAGTAATCTTCCATGATGTGAAAAATGGATAAACGATGAGGAAGGACTAGAAACCTTCACATGACAGATCTGGTAGTAATGTTTGCATCAGATGGGAAAACCCAGCCATGATTTTTTAATGTGTACAACCGGAAAAAGTTGGTGATGGAGAAAATGAGGGTTTGAGGTTGGTCAGATAAAGAACGAAATTTTAAAATGGCTTTGTTTTCTGTCCCTAGTCGTGACCCATGGATAGATCCGTGCACATGGTCCTATGAATTTGTTGAATGATAGAGAGTCTTTGCTTTAACACTAAATATGGACGATTTGACGCCAGTCTCCATTCCAATATTCCCGGTAAATTCAAAATAACCTTTTTATAAATGAAATGTGAATTGATAATAACATGAAGATTCTGTACCTGGAAGTAAAATTCAGACCAAGATGAACATATATTAATGTGTGAGGTAACTAAAGGAGTAGGATAAAGGGCATAAAGTGGCCCCCTGTGGGTACTGGCACAAATGGAAAAAGATGTGTAAGGGTTAAAATGTGTAAAGAAAAAGCTGTATCAGGCAGAGCAAAATATGTGATAGGGCAAACTATGTGTCTGTGCAAAATATGTGTCGGGGCAAAATATGACTTATATATATATGGCAAAATATGTGTCAGGGCTAAATATGTGTCAGGGCAAAATGGTGTCAGGCAAAATATGTATCAGGGTAAGATAATGTGTTTGGGCAAAATATGTGTAAGGGCAAAATAAGTGTCAGGGCAAAATATGTGTTAGGGCAAAATATGTGTCAGGGCAAAATTTGTGTCAAGGCAAAATTTGTATTAGGGCAAAATTTGTGTCAGGGCAAAATATGTGTCAAGGCAAAATTTGTATTAGGGCAAAATATGTGTTAGGGCAAAAATTGTAAAGGCAAAACATAGATGAAAGAAAAAAAGTGTGTCATGAGGGCAAAAACAATTGGGGGAAATCCTCACAAACAAGTTTATACTGGGATTAATTATCAAAAAAAATGTTGGCATTATAAACATTTCAAGGAGACACCAAGGAATTGTTAGAAATAGGAACTCAGGAATATCGGACAGTAAGGGAGGTATAGGCCAGCCATTGTGTCCAGATTTTTCTGTGTGTCTTATTTTCAGTTGAGGAATGTTGTGAAGAGGAGGTACTGTATGATATTAGTAGATTTGATGTGAATTATTTTTCATGGAGGAGATTCTGTCAGGTTCAACCAAGGCAGGCTCCCATCATCTGCACCCCGAAATACTGAAGTTGGCATTTTGGGGGTTGACTAGGATGGGTAGGTGATGTGTCTGTGTTTAATTACACAGGCCCCTGGTAGGTAAGACAGAGTATTGAACACATGATGACAGTTCAATGGGTCCTGGTACTAGGAAGGCTTGTTTCAACTCATCCTCAGGTCTGGCCTGTCAGCCTCTATCCCTGACCACTGATGGCCGCTGTCCAGCACGGCCATTTTAATCACCCTACCTTGCTGTTTTAATTATGTCAGTACCTCAGTAGGGGTGGAGCGAGCTGCTGGGTGTCCTATTTCAAACTTCTGAAGGTCTTCTCTCAGATGAATTGAGTTAATTTTGTCCATCAGTGTACTATGGGGGAGGGGGAGGGGGAGGGGGGTTACATTGTATGTGTATCTATATCTATATGCATCACAACAGGGAAGACCCTCCTCCCCAGTGGAGGGAGTAGGGAGGGGGTGTAAACTGACCACTAAATACAACAGGCTAGATTAGATTCCCTTTCACACAGATTAAAACTGACAAAGTCCTGGTATTTTAAACCCTAGACTTTCTCTATTAAACACATGGCAGGCAGAGATAAGTAAACATTTATTTACTGATTATAAATTAAGGACAGATGGATGTTACCTGGGTCATAGTAGACATTTATCCACATGTGGTCAAGCAGACTAGACTTTTTTTGGATGGCAACTGGACATCACTATGAAGTATATGTGGCCAAATCTACATTCTGACTGCTGTGAACTTTCTATTAATTAAGAGGTTTGCTAATTAGTGTAAGTAGAGGGGGAGAGAGCATGGGCAGTTTTGTAGCCTCGGAGCCCTGCTGACACCAGCGTCACATTCCAGTGTCACAAGTCAACATATAGCCTTAAAACAAATGACTAAACTTCATCCCTGACACCCGGTATTTGAATACTAAATAATGTAAATTATACAAGGTATAGGATGAGGTTAGATGATGCCAGTGTTCCTATAGAATTAAAATGTAATGTTTTCTCCCGTGAAAGCCGTGATTTATACAAGATGGCCTAACCTTAGGGAAGTGAAACATTTTAATGGCTAGATTTGTGAATACTTTTTTCACTTATGTAAATGGGGCAACTAATTACTAGTTTCCGTTATAAAGTTGTCTAAAGTTCTCGTTGTTTTTCTGTTTTAATTTTGAAAGGATTTTTTACTTTTAATATTTATGATGTTATGTATATTGTTGAACATATGTTTGTTTACAGCTGGTTTAAATTACAGATCGGCCCTGCTGTTAAAGTTTTTTGTAGAACTGTGGAGTACATAGCCCATTAGTGTAAATTGATACTATAAATTTCTTAATTGTAGTCTTAGATAATTTGTTGTAAAATTTAGCACTACTTCTCCACTGGCATAGAGCACCCAGTATTGAGACCATCTGGAATAAGTAATATCCCTCCCCACTGACCCCTGGCTAGTGATGGCATTAAAATATTGGTAGACTTGGAAACCAAACTATCAACAGCAGATCATGCAAACATGACTAGTATTGGTTCCAGCAGGCCAGTGGATGGAGGCTGGACCGGGGTAAAGCTCTGTCCATAAATGGCTTTGAGCATGGTGAAACTGGCCGCAATCTAATTTGTCTATAAATTGGCATTTAATAAGTTCAGACAAAACCCAGGCCAGGGTTAGCTACTGTGGCTACAAGCTCAGCAAGCTCAGAAACTGACCATGAATTTTAATGAAATCCGGGCAGGGAATTCTGGGGCCTAACAATGGTGTACAAGAGCCAGGGTTAAAATTCAAAACACATTTCAGAGAGATGTGTGTCTAATGGCGAAGATTAGATAGTATGTGTGGTGCATGAACTATATGACAGCCCCCTGAGGGGTCCAATAAGGGGGCACTTTCCCCCACACACAGGGGGTAGGGGTAGGGGTGGGGGGCAAATACTCCCCTATGTCCTGACACAATGTTAATCATATTTTGTGTAAAATAACATTTGTGGTAAGTACTTATCTATCAGACCTGATCAGACAGACTCCAGGCTAGGAAAGATATAGAAGATGATAAGGGTGTAGAATTTGACCAGAGTAATTGTTCATCAGACCCCCACTGTCCCTCAACAGTTGATGCTGACTCTAGCTGACTTGAAGATCAACATACTAAGTTTCAGATGTAACACACAAAACAATAGCTAAATATGCATTGTAATTCATGCTGATGGACAGCTGGCTCGGTCACCATAGCAACTGGAGTGAATTTGAAGTACCTAGTGTATAGTAAGTGGGGAAAGACTGTTTCATAGTACCACCAGCACTGAAGATGAGGGCACTGGAATTTGGCAATCTGATATACACAAATATATTTGTAATTAAGTACAGTTTGGTCCCCTTTGCTTGCTGACAACTCAAGGCTGCATCTGTCTGCCACTTGGCTTTACGACACCAATTTACTTGTGTGATGTTTGACAAAATACTTCAAAATTAACTCAATATTTTCTTCAACATTTGTCATTTGTTGGGAAATTTTGTGGCTAATATGAGTCACACATGTGGACCTCAGAGAAAATTTCTCTCCTGGTGTATATATATATTTATTTATTTAAGGCACATTTACCTAAGAGCGAAGTCGTTTACATCAAATGTTGGTTGTCACGGATCAAACCCGAGACACTGCAATGCATCTGTTACACTTTGCACATGGCATCTTGTGTGATTGCAGTGTAAAAACTTGATTAAAATTATTCACATAGTCTTGGAGAATATGGAACAGAAAAGTGGCGTGTTTTTTAAATGGATTTTGTATGTCATTCTGAGTTAATATCTGGGAACGATTTATACTACTTAATCACAGAAAATCATTTAAAATTACAAGCATAGTTAGAATATATATATCCTGGTAAGTCTGCCGAGATGGCCATTATCGTGATTCTATTACATGTGTTATTTATCAACAATGAATTTCTATAGAAACCCAATCTACAGTTGATGCTGCTATATCACAATACTGTGCTCTACACGCTCCTGTTAACATACTTTCACATCAAAAATTCATTTTCTCATTTGTCTCTGATATTTTTCAAGAGATACAATTGTATGTATGAACAAAAAAGGTTATGATATGATATTTTTGAAAACACATTCAAAACAGTATATTCTTTTGTGTTGGTTCCTGACTCAAATTACTAAAATTCCCATGTGTATTAAGTATTCTTACCAAATGGCGCTAAATTTCATTAAAGTAATTGATGTCGCTTCATGAAAATTTAAACCGGTTCCTGGATGTAGATTATTTCTATAATGTGTATATATGTACACTTTATAACATACTACAAAAGATAAAACTTTTACCGGACAAAAAAAAAAAGATAGAAATTTAGATAGCCCTATTTAAAAGTCAACTACCCCCCAGTGGCCAATGTAACATAGCACGGCCTTCTAACAAAGCAGCTTCACATCAGCAATAATTTCACAGAGGAGATTCAAAGCAATTTTCATTGTTTGGTATTAAGGGGGCTCCTGCCATTATTAGCTGTACGTTGGCTGGGACATCCTGTGATGTCATAATTAGTACTTATCTAATTTGATTTCATGTTCTTACATGTCGGCTGAATAAAATATTTGTCTCTTCATTAGACCTGTGTTCCAGAGATAGGTTGGTTACCATGGTGATGACAGTGGAAACTTTTATTGTGTTTTAAACACAAGTCCATGTTTGTTTATGACAAGTTCCATTAAGTTCGATTTTATTTTTCTTAATTTGATTCAATAAAGCTACACTTGACTTGCCACATGGGAATGAAATGATAAAGCTGGGTTTTATACTGATTACATCACAGTGTATCAAATTTCATTGGAAATTACGAGATTAACAAGAGTCAAACCCCAGAATTAATGCTAATTAGGCCCAGTAAAGACTATGCTTCAAAGTCCAGTGTCAGCCCTAGCTGGAAAGGAATGCCAGGGCCGATACTCTGATTCTCATTCCAAGTTATTGCTTCCAAACCACTGGTTCCTCTAATTAGGATTGAGAATTCTCCACAGTTTATGATATTGCTGGACTTTAGAATTGTCTATGCATTGGTTACAAACTTTGTAGAGATCCAGGTTTCTGTAATTACAAATGAGAAATCTCTATACAGTTTATGATATTGCTGGACTTTAGAATTGTCTATGTATTGGTTACAAACTTTGTAGAGATCCTGGTTACTCTAATTACGATTGAGAATTATCTATACACAGTTGGACTTAAGCATTGTGTATACATAGGTTACAATCTTTGATGAGAATCAGAACATGCCTGCCAAATTATTTTGTACTGCTCAGGAGGTGTATGAAATACTGGATAATGTAGCAGTTTGGTGACTTGTATAAGTGATAGTGTACTAATATTTGGTAGATTTGACAACCCTGTACTGTGAGCTACTCTAATTATAGAACACTAAGTAGAATTAGTGGAAAGCAGGGGTTGAGATTTGTTATACATACCAGTAATAAGTATCTGTCTCTGTATCTTTAACATGCACAGCTACAAGGGTGCATATGGCCCTGGTTATTACCTAATCCCCCCCCCCCCCTCCCCCCGAGGATTATGTAATCCCTCCCCAGGGCCATACTTGGAGATTTCCACTGCAATATACTTCAGACAGTGTAAAAGTTTCACTGTCACTTTTTCAATACTTCCTAATCATTTACTGATGTACCATGACACTCAATAGGACATGTAACAGTGACAGTTCTATTTACAAGAGTGACAAATGTGTTTGATCCTTGGCACCACTCCTTGGGATATGTATCAGTAATAATTCTGAGACTGGAGTGACAGGGGTGAACCAAGTCTCTCCTCACCATTGTCAGTATATTGATACTGTATCTAAAGTATAGCAATATCATTAGGAAAATATTGACATTCAATGTAATATATTACACCAGTATTACAAACATATTGACACTCAATGTAATCTATTACACCAGTATTACAAACATATTGACACTCAATGTAATATATTACACCCGTATTACAAACATATTGACATACAGTGTAATATATTACACCAAAATTACAAACATATTGACACTCAATGTAATATATTACACCAGTATTACAAACTTATTGACCCTTAATGTAATCTATTACACCAGTACTGCAAACATATTGACACTCAATGTAATATATTACACCAGTATTACAAACTTATTGACCCTTAATGTAATCTATTACACCAGTACTGCAAACATATTGACTCTCAATGTAATATATTACACCAGTATTACAAACATATTGACATACAGTGTAATATATTACACCAAAATTACAAACATATTGACACTCAATGTAATATATTACACCAGTACTGCAAACATATTGACTCTCAATGTAATATATTACACCAGTATTACAAACATATTGACACACAGTATAATATATTACACTAATATTAAAAACATATTGACACACAGTATAATATATTACACCAATATTACAAAAATATTGACATACAGTGTAATATATTACACCTATATTACAAACATATTGACACACAGTATAATATATTACACCAATATTACAAACATATTGACACACAATGTAATATATTACACCAAAATTACAAACATATTGACACACAATGTAGTATATTACACCAAAATTACAAACATATTGACACACAATGTAATATATTACACCAAAATTACAAACATATTGACATACAATGTAATATATTACACCAATATTACAAAAATATTAACATACAATGTAATATATTACACCAGTACTACAAACATATTTACACACAATGTAACATTTTACACCAATATTACTAATTTATTGACACATAATGTAATATATTACACCAATATTACTTTTATATCAAGTTAGTTGTCAGTATATTGACGACACACACATAGTTTATATCAGCGGTTGTACCAATGCAATTTTTTCCATAAATGATAAATGTTTCTGTGATGTCCAAACGAGGACATCAATGGATGGCCACGATGGACCAGTCCATATAAAAAAATGGAATTAAACCTCAGATGGAAATTGCACCATCAAGGGAATATAATGGTTTCCATGACAACAGTTGCCCTCAAAAGGTCAGTGGGCAAATTGTTGTTAACTTTTCCATGTTTTCACTTAAAATTATAGTATTAAGAGAATACCGCACCTGGCCTTCTGGGTCAAACTCTCAGAAATCTGTCGGCAATTTCAGTTTCATAATTTAAGCCACATTGGGTGAAGTTGGCACATTGTAATATGTAGCAGTGTAGTATTGTTTGATACGCTGTTTTTAATTCCCATCAAAGGCTGGTATTTTGGTTATCAAAAACATTTAAATATTTTATCAAAGGCGGAAAATTTGGTCATTAACTCGGGCATGCAGACGGACACGATCGCAGTTTAACATGATGAATCCAATAAATTTGGTCCGAAATTAAATTTCATCCAAGCAATTTTATGAAAATCAATGAAAAAGTAATCACTGTCATTTTAAGTAAAATGAAAATTTGACATATTGAAATGAATTCAATCAACTTTTATTTAATCTAAATGAAATTTCAATCTGATGAGATTAGTTTGGACTTGATTGAAGTTGACTGCTGGGTTTCGGTTTTCACCGAGGTCATGCGTGGTGGTGAGGAGGAGTAGAGAAGGAGATGTAGGTTAGGAGACAGGGTTTATCATAGCAGAGAGATATGGTCCAGAGGCTGACAAGTATGAGGCGAAGCCCTGCAGGACAGTCAAAGACCCCTCCGGGCAAGGGCAGGCATGGAACTGGTTTAGATTATTTTGAAGCTTCAAAAATATAAATAGCCATTCTTGGTTGTCAAGGTGATTTGGTACGTAGGAAATTGAACTTAAATGTTTTGACTTTTAATGTGTGTGCCATCTGTGGCCGGTCTTTGATGTTGGGATAGTTGTACTTTCCACTGACGGCCCAAGGGAAATCATTAAAGAAAAACCAAGTTCTTTGGTAATATTCACATAAGCTATAGGTTTTGAAGTTTTCAAAGGCAACATGTTCAGTAATTCATTCATTATTTGTGTTTCATTATTCATGCTTCAGCATATCGGGCTTACTCCGAGTGGCAACAGTGGGCTTCAGGGCCTCAACACTACAAACAAACAATTTGTGGATCTTCATGCAAAGACTCCTCCAGGGCCACTCAAATTTACTGATGGATTATAAATACCCTGAATTATGTTTCATCTTTTAGTGATAAGTGGGGGTCTGGTACCTCAAGGGCTGGAATGGAATTATAGAGTGACCAAATTTAGGTCGACTGACCAGAGACTTTGTAGCAGCATGTATACATAAACTAATGAAATTTTAGTAAGTGTACAGGCACATCAGAGAACACACCCCTTCAGAGTCTATACTATTTATTTGACATTGGGGATGGGGAGTTTAATTAGTGTTTCATACAAGCCACATACACACACATTTGATACATAGGTATGTACATGCATAACATGTATGTATGTACGTGTGCGCGGTGCGTGTGCGAGCAAAGCATGGCTGAGGGAAAGTAATGCATGGATTTCACTATTTCAGTGTTATTGTTCTGTAGAAATTGTAGAAATGCCAAATTTTGTGGAGGGGCTACCAGGGGGAGAAATCCATTGAACAAACACGTGTTCTGTGACTGGAGCATCGATAGCATTGGACCCTATACCATAGCAACCAGAGTATACTGGGAAACGGAGATTTGAATACTATTAGAGTTTGATGGTATTGATGGCTATTGAATTCAGAATGGCTTTAGAATCTCTTTACTGTTAAAGGAGAAATTCATTGATTCCTGTTGACAAATTATTATTGCATCTCAGTCCTTTAAAGTTTAATAATGGGTTTTTCTTCTGAAATCAAATCAAATAACTCGAAACAGAAAAAAAAGTTTGTGAAATAAAGTGTTTTTGATTGCCTCGAGAGTAACGGTTGTCAGGACATGTTATAGAATAGCCATTAGGCTGACTGTCAGATTTGCAGATGTAAATAGATTACAACCCTAGAGTATTAGTGTTGTAAGTAAACTTTGTCTGATGTTGCTGCTGCTGTGGCTGCTTATATAATGTCCAATTAACACATTTTATGTAATTAAGTTATGGTTATCAAATTAATGTTGCTACCGGACTGAAGTACAATTTACAGATTTTTGTTGCTTTGGCATTGAAATACTGTTGTCACATTTATGTTGCTAGGGGACTTGAGTACAATTGTCAAATTTTGTGTTGCTGGGGACTGAAGTACAATTGTCATATTTTGTGTTGCTAGGGGACTAAGTACAATTGTCATATTTTGTGTTGCTAGGGGACAGATGTACAATTGTCATATTTTGTGTTGCTAGGGGACAGATGTACAATTGTCATATTTTGTGTTGCTAGGGGACAGATGTACAATTGTCATATTTTGTGTTGCTAGGGGACTGAAGTACAATTGTCATATTTTATGTTGCCAGGGGACTGAAGTACAATTGTCAGATTTTATGTTACATGGGTACAATTACATTGAAGAAATCTCTTAGTTTACTCTTGTTATATTATCAATGGTGTAACATTTTTATGATAAAATGATATAAAATCTAGTGTTGATTTCACTTCCATCACTAAACTACTGTTTTATTGGTGTAAATGAACATCTTATTGTTGTGGTAGAAATAATCCTTACTTTTTATGATCTCAAAATAATTGATACACAGTTAATGTATAATTTTAGATCAGATCATTGGATTATAATGTTTCAGATAAAATGTTATATTTGTCATTCATGCTTTAATATCAGTCAATATCCTGCGGCTTGTCTGCCTGCCTTTCTATCTCCAGTTATCTCCCCTTGCTGATCAGTATATCATGTAGATAGAACACCTCAAGTTTGTTACAATATCATACAGTATAATTGTAACACTATCATAACTTTTATAGACCATTGTGTCTGTGGAGAGACCTTGGTCTTAAGTGTAATTCTTTGTCTGTATGGAGCCTTATCACTTCAACTGACCCTTAACCTATGTGTGAAGATTCCGGTTAGTATGCTTTCGTAATGTTGGACTATGGAACTGACTCTGTAAAACTGACCATGTGACATTGACCAAAAGATAGTTTCCCTTGTGACCTTGACCAATTAACAGAATACTTGAGAGGATGTAGACAGTGACCCTTGCCAGTGTCCCCTGTGAATGGGACCCTCAACGCTGACCCTTGTCAATATGACCACTGACAAGGCCTTCCTGACTGTGAACCCTAACAGTGACCTTTGTGACAGTGACCCCTGACAGTGACCTTTGTGATTATGACCCCTGACAGTGACTCTGTGACCCCTGGTAGTTGATGTTGGGACTGTGGCCCAAGACAGAAGACCTTGGGACTGTGGCCCCAGACAGAAGACCTTAGGACTGTGACACCTGACAGTGGACCTTGGGACTGTGGCCCCAGACAGAAGACCTTAGGACTGTGACACCTGACAGTGGACCTTGGGACTGTGGCCCCAGACAGAAGACCTTAGGACTGTGACACCTGACAGTGGACCTTGGGACTGTGGCCCCAGATAGAAGACCTTGGGACTGTGGCCCCAGACAGTGGACCTTGGGACTGTTGCCCCAGACAGAGGACCATAGGACTGTGTCAACAGGCAGTTGACCTTAGGACTATGACCCTGACAACGGACCTTGGGACTGTGACCCCAGACACTGACCCATATGACTATGACCCCTGGTAATGAACCTTTAGGATTATGACCCCTGACAGTTGTTAACCTCTGAACTGTGACCCTGTGAGAGCCACCAGGCACCCCTCCTCTTGACATGGAAGGACTCTGCATAGTGGTAGAGTGGGCTGCCACTGTGATCCTGGCAATATGTCCCTTACATTTAGTTGAGTAATTGTCCCAAAGAAGGAATGTAATTGTCTTCAGTTTTGAGTACAGAGACATCGAGAATGTTGGGAGGGGTATCAAAGCTGGCACACAGCTGCATTCAGTTGGGATAACTTTGAATCAAAAGCCTATACTTGTAATTGTGTTTTGAGTTTTGTCTTTGAGTGTATAAGAGTGGTACAAATGTTCACAGAAACCTCATGTCCTTTGAAGCTTGTGCTGCCTTGATGGTTGTAAATCAGTATCATTTCATTTGAGAAGTGTCGAGAAAGTTTCAAGTGTAAACAGTAATAGATTTGAGTTAAATGGTGACTTGTGATTGAATTGTGCAGCGATTAGGAAGGCAGGGGAGTAGTGTTAGGATGCTAGGTGATGTAAGGCCCCCTGGAGTGTGTGAAAAACCATGCATATTCACACCTTCTCTCCTACCACTCTTCACCCCTCAAGTGGGAAAGATCAACCAACAGATCCCGCTCTTGGCTGCAGATTTAGTTGCTCAGCCATCATTTTGTGTCACTTACCATCTGTTTTAAAATGACTTCATGTTAGGCCACGATGCAGCCTCTCTCATAGCACCAGTACCTGTGATCCGTGCTTATGAAGGTTGCTCGCTTTTATCTCGACATGAAATTTAAAGCCCATACTTACAGTGCTTAGACAAAAAAACATTGATCATTTGGGTAGATGTGTGACGGTGGGTTGATTGACTACTATACAGGAGTGAGAGAAGCCATGTAATTATTGCTCTCCCACTGATGTCTCCTGCTGCAGGGTGTTACTGGAGAAAGAAAAACAAATTAAGTGCATAACCCGTTGTGTCCCTGTTGACAGGGGGTGTTGCCTCTGCTCCCTGCACACATATCTCTGCCATCTTTACAGCACACCATACAGTAGAGGGTGAGCAGGCGATGCTATCCTGTCTATTCTTGACAAATGTAGGTAATTTAACTGAATTATTGTGTAAGTTGAACAAATTTAACGTGATAACAGCAGTGCATGACCCAGTGATAGGATAAGCCCATCAAGGTCATTATGTAATCAGGGCATGCTCCACAGGCCATAAACCTCACTCAAGTGGCTCCCTCTTTGATTGACACATGCTACTGGCATACTGCTACCTGGCCTCCTCTCATAGCTTGGAGCTTTTATCAATGAAGGGCTGTATCTGGTCCTTCCATTTCTAGGGAGCAGTACCTATGTGTCTGTACAACTGTAATCATAGGGAACTGTATACAGGGAACTGGACTCTATACAGTAAGGGAGATGTACCCAGGGAACTGGACCCTATACTGATAGGGAGCTGTACCCAGGGAGCTGTACCCTATACTGACAGAGATCTGTATCAAGGGAGCTGGACCCTATACTGATAGGAGCTATACCCTATACTGGTAGGGAGCTACACGCAGAGAACTGGACCCTATAAAGGGAGGGTGCTGTGCCCAGGGAGCCTATACTGATAGGGAGCTACACACAGGGAACTGTACCCTACAAAGAGAGGGGGCTGTACCCAGGGAACTAGACTCTATACTGATATGGAGCTTTACACAGGGAACTGGACCCTATACTGATAGGGACATGTACACAGGGAACTAGACCCTATACTGATAGGGAGCTATACCCAGGGAGCTGTACCCTATACTGATAGGGACCTGTACACAGGGAACTGGACCCTATACTGACAGAGACCCGTACACAGGGAACTGGCCCCTATATTGAAAGAGACCTGTACACAGGGAACTGGACCCTATACTGACAGAGACCTGTACACAGGGAACTGGACCCTCTACTGATAGGGACCTGTATACAGGGAACTGGACCTTATACTGATAGGGACCTGTATACAGGGAACTGGACCTTATACTGATAGGGAGCTGTACACAGGGAACTGGACCCTATACTGATAGGGAGCTGTACCCAGGTAACTTGACCCTATACTGATAGGGACCTGTGCCCAGGGAACTGGACCCTATACTGATAGGGAGCTGTACCCAGGGAACTGGACCCTATACTGATAGGGAGCTGTACAGAGGGAACTAGACCCTACAAAGAGAGGGGGCTGTACACAAGGAACTGGACCCTATACTGATAGGGACCTGTGCCCAGGGAACTGGACCCTATACTGATAGGGAGCTGTACCCAGGGAACTGGACCCTATACTGATAGGGAGCTGTACAGAGGGAACTAGACCCTACAAAGAGAGGGGGCTGTACACAGGGAACTGGACTCTATACTGATAGGCAGCTTAACACAGGGAACTGGACCCTATACTGATAGGCAGCTTAACACAGGGAACTGGACTCTATACTGATAGGGAGCTGTACCAAGGGAACTGGACCTTATACTGATAGGGAGCTGTACACAGGGAACTGGACTCTATACTGATAGGGAGCTGTACCAAGGGAACTGGACCTTATACTGATAGGGAGCTGTACACAGGGAACTGGACCCTATACTGATAGGGAGCTGTACACAGGGAACTGGACCCTATACTGATAGGGAGCTGTACCCAGGGACCTGGACCCTACACTGATAGGGAGCTGTACACAGGGAACTGGACCCTATACTGATAGGGAGCTGTACCCAGGGAACTGGACCCTATACTGATAGGGAACTGTACACAGGGAACTGGACCCTATACTGATAGGGAGCTGTACACAGGGAACTGGACCTTATACTGATAGGGAGCTGTACACAGGGAACTGGACTCTATACTGATAGGGAGCTGTACCAAGGGAACTGGACCCTATACTGATAGGGACCTGTATACAGGGAACTGGACCTTATACTGATAGGGAGCTGTACACAGGGAACTGGACCCTATACTGATAGGGACCTGTACCCAGGGAACTGGACCCTATACTGATAGGCAGCTTAACACAGGGAACTGGACCCTATACTGATAGGGAGCTGTACACAGGGAACTGTAACCTATACTGATAGGGACCTGTACACAGGGAACTGGACCCTATACTGATAGGCAGCTTAACACAGGGAACTGGACCCTATACTGATAGGGAGCTGTACACAGGGAACTGGACTCTATACTGATAGGGAGCTGTACCAAGGGAACTGGACCCTCTACTGATAGGGACCTGTATACAGGGAACTGGACCTTATACTGATAGGGAGCTGTACCCAGGTAACTTGACCCTATACTGATAGGGACCTGTGCCCAGGAAACTGGACCATATACTGATAGGGAGCTGTACCAGGGAACTGGACCCTATACTGATAGGGACCTGTACACAGGGAGCTGGACCCTATACTGATAGGGAGCTGTACACAGGGAACTGGACCCTATACTGACAGAGATCTGTACCCAGGGAGCTGGACCCTATACTGATAGGGAGTTGTACATGCCCCTTTATTTACACATAGATACCCTATATTTTTAGAGACTTGAAAATGATCCTTTTATATATTCACATGGTGAGCTGGCCCCTTTTAGATAGGGATCAGTATGGTTATGGATCTATATGTGATCCCTGTCTGTCACCACAGAACCATAAGGAGCTGGAGTTTCACCATTCCTGTGTTAACTCAGACAAGGTTATAGCTTCTGATGCGATTTGAAACTAATCAGAAAAAACTGTCAGTCTATTCTCTTTATGAAATTCTCTCAGCTAAGAATACTTACAAAATTTTATCTTTGTGAATTGCTGTCAGCTAAGAATACTTAACCATTTTAATCTCTCTCTAAGACACCTTTGAAATTATATAAAAATGTTTTACGTAGTTCAGATTTAGCTTACAAGTTTTAAGTAGATTCCTTCCATTTGATATTGTCTTGATAGGATTTAACAATTACAATTCTCGAGGGAATAACCAATACCTGATCAGCCGTCTGCTCCCTATAAAATAACCTCCAATGGAGAGTTCTATAGTTAAACATTAAACCAACTAGTTTTCACCAGGATTGATCTATTGTCAGGAGAAAATCTTTATTTCGAGGAACAAACTATTTGTTGTACAGATAAGAATATTGGTTTGTTTGGAGCTTCTATTCAAATGTTTTTTATCTTTTTTTAAAAGTTTTTATTTTACCTGTCCAAAGGGCCTCATAAGGTTTTGTCCTGATGCGGTGTCCGTCTCTAATTGTCATCTGTCATCAACTTTTACCTTTAAACAACTTCTTCTCAACAACCGGGGCCATGGAGGCCGATTGGTTAAGGTGTCCTGACACTCCACTGCTGGCTACAAGTTCGAAACCCATTTGGGGCAGTTGCCTGGTACTGACTGTAGGCCAGTGGTTTTTCTCCAGATACTCCGGCTTTCCTCCACCTCCAAAACCTGCACATCCTTAAATGACCCTGGCTGTTAATAGGACTTTAAACTAAATAAACCTAATTTTCAACAACCAGAAGATATAGAATCATGACATTTGGCTGGTAGATTCCTGGGTTGATTGCACCCATACTTTGCAAGCATAAAAAAATGACCTTGACCTATTTTCAAGGTCACAGAGGTAAAATATGTTTTAAAAAAATCCAATGACTTCTTCTGATTTACTGACAGGCCTAGAATCAAAGTATTTGGCTGGTAAAAAAATTCATGATTGAAAACCAACAAAGATGGTGAAAAGAATGACCTTGAGAGATATTCAAGGCCACACAGGTCAAATTTGTTATAAAAGGTATACCAGTGTACTGTTTATATGTGTGGGAGGGGGGACTATAGTTTTCCTCTCTATCTGTCTGTGTACCTACCCAGTATACTGTTTATATGTGTGGGAGGGGGGACTATAGTTTTCCTCTCTATCTGTCTGTGTACCTACCCAGTATACTGTTTATATGTGTGGGAGGGGGGACTATAGTTTTCCTCTCTGTCTGTCTGTGTACCTACCCAGTATACTGTTTATATGTGTGGGAGGGGGGACTATAGTTTTCCTCTCCGTCTGTCTGTGTACCTACCCAGTATACTGTTTATATGTGTGGGAGGGGGGACTATAGTTTTCCTCTCTATCTGTCTGTGTACCTACCCAGTATACTGTTTATATGTGTGGGAGGGGGGACTATAGTTTTCCTCTCCGTCTGTCTGTGTACCTACCCAGTATACTGTTTATATGTGTGGGAGGGGGGACTATAGTTTTCCTCTCTATCTGTCTGTGTACCTACCCAGTATACTGTTTATATGTGTGGGAGGGGGGACTATAGTTTTCCTCTCCGTCTGTCTGTGTACCTACCCAGTATACTGTTTATATGTGTGGGAGGGGGGACTATAGTTTTCCTCTCTGTCTGTCTGTGTACCTACCCAGTATACTGTTTATATGTGTGGGAGGGGGGACTATAGTTTTCCTCTCTGTCTGTGTACCTACCCAGTATACTGTTTATATGTGTGGGAGGGGGGACTATAGTTTTCCTCCATCTGTCTGTGTACCTACCCAGTATACTGTTTATATGTGTGGGAGGGGGACTATAGTTTTCCTCCATCTGTCTGTGTACCTACCCAGTATACTGTTTATATGTGTGGGAGGGGGACTATAGTTTTCCTCTCTATCTGTCTGTGTACCTACCCAGTATACTGTTTATATGTGTGGGAGGGGGGACTATAGTTTTCCTCTCTATCTGTCTGTGTACCTACCCAGTATACTGTTTATATGTGTGGGAGGGGGGACTATAGTTTTCCTCTCTATCTGTCTGTGTACCTACCCAGTATATACTGTTTATATGTGTGGGAGGGGGGACTATAGTTTTCCTCTCTATCTGTCTGTGTACCTACCCAGTATACTGTTTATATGTGTGGGAGGGGGGACTATAGTTTTCCTCTCCGTCTGTCTGTGTACCTACCCAGTATACTGTTTATATGTGTGGGAGGGGGGACTATAGTTTTCCTCTCTATCTGTCTGTGTACCTACCCAGTATACTGTTTATATGTGTGGGAGGGGGGACTATAGTTTACCTCTCTATCTGTCTGTGTACCTACCCAGTATACTGTTTATATGTGTGGGAGGGGGGACTATAGTTTTCCTCTCTGTCTGTCTGTGTACCTACCCTGTATACTGTTTATATGTGTGGGAGGGGGGACTATAGTTTTCCTCTCCGTCTGTCTGTGTACCTACCCAGTATACTGTTTATATGTGTGGGAGGGGGGACTATAGTTTTCCTCTCTATCTGTCTGTGTACCTACCCAGTATACTGTTTATATGTGTGGGAGGGGGGACTATAGTTTTCCTCTCCGTCTGTCTGTGTACCTACCCAGTATACTGTTTATATGTGTGGGAGGGGGGACTATAGTTTTCCTCTCTGTCTGTCTGTGTACCTACCTGGTATACTGTTTATATGTGTGGGAGGGGGGACTATAGTTTTCCTCTCTGTCTGTCTGTGTACCTACCCAGTATACTGTTTATATGTGTGGGAGGGGGGACTATAGTTTTCCTCTCTGTCTGTCTGTGTACCTACCCAGTATACTGTTTATATGTGTGGGAGGGGGGACTATAGTTTTCCTCTCCTATCTGTCTGTGTACCTACCCAGTATACTGTTTATATGTGTGGGAGGGGGGACTATAGTTTTCCTCTCCGTCTGTCTGTGTACCTACCCAGTATACTGTTTATATGTGTGGGAGGGGGGACTATAGTTTTCCTCTCTATCTGTCTGTGTACCTACCCAGTATACTGTTTATATGTGTGGGAGGGGGGACTATAGTTTTCCTCTCTATCTGTCTGTGTACCTACCCAGTATACTGTTTATATGTGTGGGAGGGGGGACTATAGTTTTCCTCTCTATCTGTCTGTGTACCTACCCAGTATACTGTTTATATGTGTGGGAGGGGGGACTATAGTTTTCCTCTCTATCTGTCTGTGTACCTACCCAGTATACTGTTTATATGTGTGGGAGGGGGGACTATAGTTTTCCTCTCTATCTGTCTGTGTACCTACCCAGTATACTGTTTATATGTGTGGGAGGGGGGACTATAGTTTTCCTCTCTATCTGTCTGTGTACCTACCCAGTATACTGTTTATATGTGTGGGAGGGGGGACTATAGTTTTCCTCTCTATCTGTCTGTGTACCTACCCGGTATACTGTTTATATGTGTGGGAGGGGGGACTATAGTTTTCCTCTCCGTCTGTCTGTGTACCTACCCAGTATACTGTTTATATGTGTGGGAGGGGGGACTATAGTTTTCCTCTCTATCTGTCTGTGTACCTACCCAGTATACTGTTTATATGTGTGGGAGGGGGGACTATAGTTTTCCTCTCTATCTGTCTGTGTACCTACCCAGTATACTGTTTATATGTGTGGGAGGGGGGACTATAGTTTTCCTCTCTATCTGTCTGTGTACCTACCCAGTATACTGTTTATATGTGTGGGAGGGGGGACTATAGTTTTCCTCTCTATCTGTCTGTGTACCTACCCAGTATACTGTTTATATGTGTGGGAGGGGGGACTATAGTTTTCCTCTCTATCTGTCTGTGTACCTACCCAGTATACTGTTTATATGTGTGGGAGGGGGGACTATAGTTTTCCTCTCTATCTGTCTGTGTACCTACCCAGTATACTGTTTATATGTGTGGGAGGGGGGACTATAGTTTTCCTCTCTATCTGTCTGTGTACCTACCCAGTATACTGTTTATATGTGTGGGAGGGGGGACTATAGTTTTCCTCTCTATCTGTCTGTGTACCTACAGTATCCCTGTCCATATGACAAACCCATATAAGATTTCCACTTAATATTTTGGTTGATGCGACTGTTTTGTGTGATATGATGATTTTATTTGATGGGACTCTTTATTTTGTGGCATTCACTACTTTGGTAAATTTTGGAATCAAACTTCATTTTGGCAGAAAACCATGGACCATTTTCATCAATAATCCTGAACTTAAATATTTCTTTTGGAAAGTGTTACAGAATTTAAGGAACTAAGTTTCTTCCCTTGAATTCTGTAGTGCTTTCCAGTGGAAAGTTGATGCTCAGGGATTTCCTGAAGTTAAGGAATGTTGGTGAAAATGGGACCAGTTATTTTGTATCTATAAGGTTATACCTTACATCAAAACATTGACAATATTAAATCTGTATAACTCGGTCACTAATAGAAACAGGGGAACAAACTCAGCTCTCTGGATGGTTCCTCTTGTACCTCTCTAAGAATGCTCTTCAGATGTTCATGGTTTCTCTACATTTACCTCTGAGAATTATGTACTATTAGAAATAAAGGTTTTTATAGGAATTAAATTGAAGAATTTGTATACGTGAGTATAGTTTTGAGTGAGTGTACTGAGGATGTCGGAGATAAAACGGAGACTGGGCCCGTCCTGGCCCTCCTCTCGCCCTCCTCTCGCCCTTCCTCCATAGGCTGTTGATGTTTGCCTGATAAACGATGAAGCTCCTTATTCAAGATGTAACAGAAAGATAACTTAGGCTTTAAAATTAGATTTTAAATAAAACACTAGCATAGCATAAGAATTACTTTGATTTTCTATTCAAACAAGATTTCGTTCAAAAATTAGATTTTAAATAATTACATCCATAAGCATCGTTTGCTTTGATTTTTAAGTTCAAACAGAGTTACCTCCGTGTGTAAATTCATTACAGACATTTCTGTTTAAAAAAACTGTTCTTAGATCACATTAAAGCTTACCTTTATTTGAATCTCTGTGGATTATTAAAAATGGTCTTAAGTATCCGGTAATTTTGCGTCAGTTTGATTGCGGTACAGTTAGGCATCTATGAGTTTGATTTCACCGTTAAGTTTTCTACATGAAAGAATGGAACATGATTTTGAAATAAAATAGTTTATGGAAGAAGAATGTTTCAATAGATGGAGTTTATCAAATTACTTTCAAAAGGAAAAATGAAAGGAGTTTTGTTTGTGTAGTTTCTTCTGGTATAGACTACCTGTCAGTCATGTGTTTCAAATGTAACCTCCACTACATGTACTCAGTAATCCCATGGTAATTATATCTACCCAGTAATTCTATAATGAGATTAAACACAAATTATCTACAAAGGCTTACCTTTGATTTGTTAAATTGTTTCATCATTTTGATAAATTGGAAACATACAAAAATAAACTAAGTGTCTTATTTTAAAGAAAATGTTTGCTGTTCATTAAAACTAATTTTTGCCTGATTTTTTTTAAGATTTAAAAATTAAAAGGAATCTCTGTTGATTTGATTATAAAGCTTTTGAATAGTTAATCTAAAATAAACTCATAAGAGAAAAAAAGAGCCCAATGTTTTGCAAATGAAAATCTACATGATGTAGTGCTATCATATATCACTGTACAATTATTTAAAGGTAAAACGGATTCAACAACAGGTGGTGTATGTTTTACGTAGAACTGACGTACATGTACTTAAATTTATAGAAAAATAATAACTTAACATCCATGTACAAATAGATTTGTTGGAGTTTCAATTTAAAACAAATCAATAGTATTTGTGTTGAGCTTTGAGCTAAGCTATAAACCCTACAACAGATGTCCCTACATGCATTATAAACAGAGCAAGGGCACAGGAAGGTTTAATACGGAGATATCATCTCCAGTATTTAAACACATCTTTTAAAAACAAGAGTACCATGGGGCTAAAAAATATAAGCCCGTCCCATAACAAAATAAAATGCAGTTTTGTATCAGAATTAATACATATGGATATGTAAGATTAATTGTCTAATCAGAATGGCACTATGGATGTATTAATTTCATTTCATAGTAAAGTCCACATACTTTGAAAGAAGTTGAATACTGAAGAGAAAACAAAGGGCAATCACTTTTGCAAAAATAGTCCGATCAAAATGCTGCTCAGGGAAACACAACTAGATTTTCTCTGATCTCTGTAATATCAACTGGTCCCTATAGACAGGCTGTCTGTGGCCTGATCTCTCTGACATCACATCAACTGGTCCCTATAGACAGGGTGTCTGTGGCCTGATCTCTCTGACATCACATCAACTGGTCCCTATAGACAGGGTGTCTGGCCTGATCTCTGTAACATCACATCAACTGGTCCCTATAGACAGGGTGTCTGTGGCTTGATCTCTGTAACATCACATCAACTGGTCCCTATAGGCAGGTTTTCTGTGGCCGGATCTATGTAACATCACATCAACTGGTCCCTATAGACAGGTTGTCTGTGGCCTGATCTATGTAACATTACATCAACTGGTCCCTATAGACAGGTTGTCTGTGGTCTGATCTCTGTAACATCACATCAACTGGTCCCTATAGACAGGTTGTTTGTAACTTGATCTCTGTAACATCACATCAACTGGTCCCTATAGACAGGGTGTCTGTGACCTGATCTCTGTAACATCATGTCAACTGGTCCCTATAGACAGGGTGTCTGGCCTGATCTATGTAACATCACATCAACTGGTCCCTATAGACAGGTTTTCTGTGACCTGATCTCTGTAACATCACATCAACTGGTCCCTATAGACAGGGTGTCTGTGGCCTGATCTCTGTAACATCACATCAACTGGTCCCTATAGACAGGTTTTCTGTGACCTGATCTCTGTAACATCACATCAACTAGTCCCTATAGACAGGTTTTCTGTGACCTGATCTCTGTAATATCACATCAACTGGTCCCTATAGACAGGTTTTCTGTGACCTGATCTCTGTAACATCACATCAACTGGTCCCTATAGACAGGTTGTATGTGGCCTGATCTCTGTAACATCACATCAACTGGTCCCTATAGACAGGTTTTCTGTGACCTGATCTCTGTAACATCACATCAACTGGTCCCTATAGACAGGTTTTCTGTGACCTGATCTCTGTAACATCACATCAACTGGTCCCTATAGACAGGTTGTATGTGGCCTGATCTCTGTAACATCACATCAACTGGTCCCTATAGACAGGTTTTCTGTGACCTGATCTCTGTAACATCACATCAACTGGTCCCTATAGACAGGTTGTCTGTGGCCTGATCTATGTAACATCACATCAACTGGTCCCTATAGACGGGTTGTCTATGACCTCTCCTTTCTAACATCACATCAACTGGTCCCTATCAAGAGTTGTTAATATGTGGCCTGTTATGTCCACCGTGTAGAATGTAAACACATAGGGGTCTTTGTATAGGATAGACCATATCTGTTGATTTCTTTTCACCAATTTTGCTAAAAGTTCATTACCACAGGATTTTAATGCAATTAGAGTAAACAAGATGTAAAATATGTCTTCCGAAAAGTGATTGTGTTGATCAAAAGTTTGATAATGTATGGCTTACAAAAACCTCTCCAAAATAGGAAGAAAATGTTCAGATTGGACAGTTATTCATAATATACAGGTTCCAACTCAAAACAGGATTTTAAGAGCTGGGACCCATTAAACCAGCCAGTAATGAATTTGAGAAAGTGCCTGGTACACTGTAATGTCTAATCTTTTAAAATGTTAGCAATTTAATTAAAATATGATTGTCTGTACGCAGGATATCAAATTATGTTTGAAAACCATTCAGTAATGAATCCTGCTCCGTTGTTTGAAGGATATACACAATATCTACCTGATAAGGGAATTAGATGATTTCATTTTTTTATATTTAATGAAATATACATGGATAGAATAACAAATGCCTGATAAATCTGCAATTAAGTATAGGCTGTTGTATTAAACTGGCTTATCTGTATTCTACACAGCCCCTAACACAGAAATGCGCGTTATCAGTGCCTTGTAAATAGCCTGTGTGGACCCCCAACACAAATTGATATCTACATGTTTTGAAAGATATTGAACATATGGGAACGCACAATGGATTGTGTCCAAAATTTAACATGATTTTTTTTCTCTGTGGTCTGAATGGTATTGATTGTAGTTTGAACTGCTGCTACATCGGTGTGGCCATATCTGGAGCTGGACTTGTGTGACCAGGGTCTCTTGTGTTGCCTCCTAGCTAGCTGCTGCCTTCTACTGAAGCGCTGGCTGGAGAGATAGTTATTAAATTTATGTTGGTCAATATTCAAATTGATCCCAGCCAGTTCAAACCGCACATCAAACGAAAATATATGGTATCACTGTTACCTAGCAACCGACTGTTAAATTTATAATTTGCCGGTGGCATATTACTCCGACACAAGCTGGAGAGGTAAATTATTGGCACGAACAAACTTGTGAATCATCCATTTTTTTACCTTCTGGTCAAGAAAGCTTGAACCCTTTGGCTACGTCCATGGGGGCAGTCATGTTTGGTGGTGATAGCCATTTCACTGTGTTACAAGATATCACTAATAATTTTTAGTATTCATAAAAAGCATGAAATATTTATTTTTTTGAGCAGGCTGTTACAACTAGGGGAAAATATAACAGAAAAAAAAGACATAAAATTAAATTTGTTTTTGACCTAATGGCTAGCCATATTGTAGCCGAGGACAAGTAATTAGGTTTGCGTACTGTCTATCTCCCTGGGTAGACACATAGCAAAAACACATCAATTTAAAGCACGACTATTAACAAAATAAAAAATATATATCTATGGAGAGTCTGTGGAATAGTGTTCCCTAACATTTCCACTACCACAGTAAATTGCCAGGCAAGAGTTGATATCTTGGTTCTTAACCCCTGCCAGGGTTTTACATAGCTGTTGAATTTTGTACATTAGGTGTGGCGATTGTTGGACCTAATTGCTTTAATTGGCTGAGGAATTTTCCTGCTTTAATCAATAAAGTTCTCGGATCAATGGGATATCTGCTACCTTGGTTTTGTTCTGGAGATGAAGTCAGTTTAATATATCATCCACTTATAATGGAGTATTGAATTCTTCTTACACATGTGACTTTGAATGAAATAAAAAAGAAAAAATGATTCCTCATGCTTTTGGTAGGACGATAAATCAAAAGGCATTAGCAGCCTGGGCTTAGTGATTAGTGCCTATAAGACCCTGTGATTGATGGCTGGTTAGGGTTTGGAATAGCCAGTGGTCATCTCCTTGGTTCAACCTCTCTTGGCCTAGTCAGCAACCCCCTCCCCCCTACCCCCCTCTCCAAACCTCCCCCTACTAACCCTCTCAATCTCCGCCTTCTTCTACAAGGGTATGACAGGGATTAGGAGGAAAGTGACAGGCCGAATAAAAATCAAAAACAAAACAGCTAAACCAACACGGATATCAATATTTTATTGATGAATGGAGGGATCTAAATAAAATCCCAGTAATATTAGTTTGAGATTTCATATTTTGACTTACACTTTCCAGCAGGCACCCAAAGGACAGAGAAAACATCAGTCGGGCTGGTGTGTGCCTGACGGAGGAGGAAAGGCATCAATTAAGTTTGCCAGTTTACTTAAAAATTAATTTTTGCTGACACAAACCAATGAAGCTGTAGGGAGCCGCTGAGAGTTTTTATGAAGCACATTATGTGCAAGGATTGTCGTACCAATAAATCGCCACTAACAGGCTCATAATTTATATGAAAATTTATTGCCACATTGTGTAGGCAATGACAGAGGTACAAGATTGATAGAAAAAATTGTATAGCTGGCAAGATGGCTGTTACAAGTATATACAGAAAATAGGTTTGCTAGTGCTTGGATGACAGCTAACAAAAATTCTAAATTTAAATTTATTTTTATGTAGGGATGACTAATAAAATAGACGAATTGTCTTGACACGCTGACAGTTGAAATTTTAGCGATATTGTGTGTATCTTAGTCTTCATGGAACATTTTAAAAAAATAATTAATTGGTGGTTTGTTTTTATATGATATTATATTTAGATTTAATTGGTTGCTCACTTTAAGACCAAATATCCATGTATGGCGATACTGGTGTAGTGGTCTTGGAAGATTGACCAATTTTATAACCATCAGCAGAAAAAAACTGTGGCTCTGGACATTTATGTGCGTAATAATACTAAAATTCCTTCGTTAATGTTTAACATAGCATATATATTATTTAATTTCAAGTCTCTTTTGCAATGTTGAATAATTAATCATTTTTGACACTTTTGAAACTGAAGTCTTCTAAATGAAAAAGAGACAAATTCTTAAGCTAAAACATTTTAAAAAGCTATGAAATTGACAAAGTGGTAAAGTAGACGGTATTTATGTGATGTAGTTAAGTCTGACATCAGATGATTAATTGAGATCTGTGTCAGAGCTGCCCTCTGGTGGTAATAGATTGTAATTTTCTTGGTCAAGGGAGACAATCCAAACATTGGTGTGCATGAGATGTAAGCCCCTGTGTTGGGAGGACTTGGCAGTAAGCCCCACTCACTAGCCCAACACAAGCATTTCTACCAGAAGGCCAATACACCAGGTCCTGCAGTATAAAGAATTGTGGACTGGTTTTGAAAGTAAATGCTTGCTGACCTATAGTGACCTCTGCTGGTCCAAATTGTCTCTCTTCACATTTGTTTTAAATAAAATATTGCTGAGTGTCTGGAGATTGTGGTGAGCATTCCTGTGATACATCCTTTGTCAGCTTGAATTGTGGTGCTGTGCTCACAGGCTATAAAGAAACCAAGTAGATGGGAAATGCTTGGTGTCAACATTGTCTGCTTGGATAATTTTAGGGTAGAGGTCTGTGGAGTTTTAGTGTTCAAAGTTGGCACATACCGCATGTGTTGTGTATTATGACAGGCTGGAATGGAGACAGACAAAAGTTTGGTGAGTGAGAATCCTCCTCACCTACTTTTCTTTGCTCTATTTCTAGATATTGGCTGAGTAAGATTATACACACTTGGACTGGTAGACATGATCCTTAAACATCGACAAAAACAACAACAGATAATTAACTAATTAGCCACACTTTTTTCTCAAGAATCAACATCTGTCATATAAGAAACAATACCATTTTACACAGAACAAGAAAGACCCTTCATACAAAAAGCACCCAATAAATTTCTTAAATAAATGCAGCCTTCATACCAGGAGGACACCAAAAGCATAATCATAATAAAAACACATCCCTGACTCATAGGACCACATCCGTCACACCTGACCACACCCCTGACTCATCCATCACACCTGACCACACCCCTGACTCACAGGACCACATCCATCACACCTGACCACACCCCTGACTCATAGGACCGTATCCATCACACCTGACCACACCCCTGACTCACAGGACAACATCCATCACACTGACCACACCCCTGACTCACAGGACAACATCCATCACACCTGACCACACCCCTGACTCACAGGACAACATCCATCACACCTGACCACACCCCTGACTCATAGGACCACATCCATCACACCTGACCACACCCCTGACTCATAGGACCACATCCATCACACCTGACCACACCCCTGACTCACAAGACCACATCCATCACACCTGACCACACCCCTGACTCACAGGACCACATCCATCACACCTGACCACACCCCTGACTCACAGGACCACATCCATCACACCTGACCACACCCCTGACTCATAGGACAACATCCATCACACTGACCACACCCCTGACTTAAAGGACCACATCCATCACACCTGACCACACCCCTGACTCAAAGGACCACATCCATCACACCTGACCACACCCCTGACTCAAAGGACCACATCCATCACACCTGACCACACCCCTGACTCAAAGGACAACATCCATCACACCTGACCACAGCCCTGACTCAAAGGACCACATCCATCACACTGACCACACCCCTGACTCAAAGGACAACATCCATCACACTGACCACACCCCTGACTCAAAGGACAACATCCATCACACCTGACCACAGCCCTGACTTAAAGGACAACATACGTCACACTGACCACACCCCTGACTCAAAGGACAACATACATTACACCTGACCACACCCCTGACTCACAGGACAACATACATTACACCTGACCACACTCCTGACTCAAAGGACCACATCCATCACACTGACCACACCCCTGACTCATCCATCACACCTGACCACACCCCTGACTTAAAGGACCACATCCATCACACCTGACCACACCCCTGACTCAAAGGACCACATCCATCACACCTGACCACACCCCTGACTCACAGGACAACATCCATCACACCTGACCACACCCCTGACTCAAAGGACCACATCCATCACACCTGACCACACCCCTGACTCACAGGACAACATACATTACACCTGACCACACTCCTGACTCAAAGGACAACATCCATCACACTGACCACACCCCTGACTCATCCATCACACCTGACCACACCCCTGACTTAAAGGACCACATCCATCACACCTGACCACACCCCTGACTCAAAGGACCACATCCATCACACCTGACCACACCCCTGACTCACAGGACAACATCCATCACACCTGACCACACCCCTGACTCAAAGGACCACATCCATCACACCTGACCACACCCCTGACTCACAGGACAACATCCATCACACTGACCACACCCCTGACTCACAGGACAACATTCATCACACCTGACCACACCCCTGACTCAACGGACCATATCCATCACACCTGACCACACCCCTGACTCAAAGGACCACATCCATCACACCTGACCACACCCCTGACTCACAGGACCACATCCATCACACCTGACCACACCCCTGATTCATCCATCACACCTGACCACACCCCTGACTCAAAGGACAACATCCATCACACCTGACCACACCCCTGACTCAAAGGACCACATCCATCACACCTGACCACACCCCTGACTCAAAGGACCACATCCATCACACTGACCACACCCCTGACTCACTGGACCATATCCATCACACCTGACCACACCCCTGACTCAAAGGACCACATCCATCACACCTGACCACACCCCTGACTCAAAGGACCACATCCATCACACTGACCACACCCCTGACTCACAGGACCACATCCATCACACCTGACCACACCCCTGACTCACAGGACCACATCCATCACACTGACCACACCCCTGACTCAAAGGACCATATCCATCACACTGACCACACCCCTGACTCATCCATCACACCTGACCACACCCCTGACTCAAAGGACCACATCCATCACACCTGACCACACCCCTGACTCACAGGACCACATCCATCACACCTGACCACACCCCTGACTCATCCATCACACCTGACCACACCCCTGACTCAAAGGACCACATCCATCACACACCCTCACAGGACCTTCCTCCTCACTTTAGTTCTCAAAAAATCTAACGTATCGACATTAACACAATCTTACCTCAAGTGGTTTTATTCAATGTTACGTTTAATTTTTACTGTGAGACATTCCTTTCTGGTTTTTTTTTTTTTTTTTTTGAGGGGGGGGGGGTGGAGGAATTGTTTGAAATAATTTCTTTATTAACCTTTTTCCTGACAAGGAAACTTTGTACTAGAGTTGTGTCCCCTGAGTGTGCCTGTTGGGAGCCAGACACATGTCGCCATCAGTTGACTGCTGTCTATTTAGTTAAGTCCTCACTCTGATTAGGAAATGTTTAGAAACATTCAAATTGACTCGGCCAAATTGGTTTTGATTTCCAAAGTCCTGTTTCTACATGCTGGTTAATAACATGGAGCTTAGATGTTGGAACTGTATTTTTATTGTGTCCTGAATTATTTCTGTACTTCAAATGATGTCAAATCTTTGAGTGGTGCGGGTATTATGCAGGCCTCATCAACTCTTTAGGATGATGAGCTACACAATATTGTCTTATGATATGAGTTTTGAGGGTTATACAACATGCATATAGAATAAAAACTGTCATACTCTTACGTTATGGGGACTTTTGTATCCACAGTATGGGGTACTTCCCTCCGTGTGATATGGGGACGAGTCTCTTAGATGCCCAGATGGTTTAATCTATATCAAAGAGTTTCTAGAATTGTTAATGATTAATTGTGTTATTTTTTTGGTACTTTCACAGTACTTTTTCAAAAATGTAATATTTTCAAGGCCATTTGTCAAAGCTGGTCATGATTATTGCTGGAACTGTATCATTATGCTATAAAGGAATGGATTTTTTTAAAGGGTAAAAATTTGACATTGTTAGGGATATTATTGATTTATTAAAATTTTTATGGATGAAAAAATACATTTATCATAACTTTTCAAACTGTACTGCTGACGGAAATGCTGAGTTGTGAAATCACAAATGCTGTCATGCAGTTTTATAAGTCTGTGTCAGTGACATTCACATCTGGTGCCCACCGCCACAAACTTTCCTGTCAACAAATATTTAATCAAATGTTTCAACAAGAGGTTAACAGCTGATTTGCTGCTTATCTTCAAAAGTGAATACAAGGGAGTGTTAAAATTCAAAGCTGCTTACGTTCTACTACATTGGCATATTTTCTTGACCTTTCAAAGTTCTGTGAAAATTGTTCTACAGAGGGCGTCCCTGATTAGTCATTTTTGTTTTCAAACAAGAGTTCAAAGGTATTTTTTTAAGACAAAAAATTTCATTTAACTGAGCAGAAATGCCAGTCGGGCGTAATTGAAGTGATCTGTTACTTTGTGCAACAGTTATTTGCTCGTGTTTTTATTCTTATTTCTTTGTGAGACATATTGACCTATATGTACATATGAGAATAATCTTGGTCTCCTTGGTGTTTAGTCAGTATCAGTTTGACAAAGCTTTTTTTTGTGCAGATCTTATTTATTTAAAATTCTTTATCTTCTCTCTGGTATTTTCGAAGTCAATTTACTTTTTCAATTTCACAGTAAAGGTCGAGCTGTAATCGTACCCTTAAAGGGACGAAATAACAGCAGAGATATGGAGAGCATTTTAATTGATTCTGACTTCCAAGTAAATCCACTCTCTCAGTTTGTAAATTAAGGAAATATTTTCTTGGCCAAATAGGAGACATGCATTTGATAAGGATTGGAATAGTATTGGTATCACTTGCATCACAGATGGGATTCAGACCAATTATAATGATAGCTATGTATCTATTGACAAGACTCTGGCCGCTACAAGAACAGCCATGGTCTCTAACAGTGCATTCACTCAAACCTGTGTCATTTCAATTTGATATTCCAGATAGTGAATTTCAATTTCTGAAGATTTGACAGGAAGGGAGTCAATGTGGGTTGAAGTTCTGGCTGACTGTCTGGGGCTCTCTCCCCCCTCCTCATCTATTCCATATCCCCTTGCATTGATTTCTACAGATAAATTGTGACCATTCTCTTCTCAGCAACTTTCTCATAAACTTGCGTCTAAATTGCTAAAATTGCAGGATCTTTAATTTCTAAGAAAATTGGATATTTGATCTCAATCTGCCTTTATGGATTCAGGACTGTTAAGTATGCATTGGTATGACTGGGAGAAGTCCATCGCAGCCTAGAAGGCACAGTGTATAAAAGTGAAATAAGCCACAATGATAACATCAAATGAATACAAATCACTACCAATCGGCTTTGATTTCTTTTCATATAAAATTTGAAATTGCAATGTTGTAAAGGATGTTACGATTTCAGCCATAAAATGCATAAAGGCTGTTATTACTGTGTATTGCTAAATTACAGCTGGTGTTTGAAGCTTTCAAGAAAATTTATTTAAAGTGGAAATCGCAGTTGAAATTTGCCAGAGGTAGTTTTAACAGAGGAAATTACTGGGGTAGTGGCAGTTGTATTGTAACACAAACCACATCATAACACCAATTTGAATTCAGATCTCTTATCACAGAAACAACTAACTTGGCTGTTTCTACAATCTAGCATTGATTCATATGCTACTCAAAATTGAACTTTACGATTTATGTATTTTTTCTATACTTTTTTGTTTGAGACAGATCAATTCCGCCTAAAGGACAGGATGTAAAGGAAACTGAAAACCATTTACAATCCTAGAGAACATTATAGTATATGTGTCTACGGACCCCGAACAGGAAGCTACCGGAACCTTCAACAATAAACATGTAGTTTGAAATATAAATGTGGTAAAAAAAATCTTGTCAAAAACAAAGGAAATTACAACAACTGATGTAAATAATTATGATTTATAATCAATCATTTTTAAAACCCTTTTCAAAAGGTTGAGGTTGGGTTGCACTTGATGTTGACTGAAATGTGATTTCCCAGAGGAAATAAAACATAGCACACCAGCTTGCAGACACCCCTAACAGAAAAAAAAAAACATTAACAGGTATTATGTAGCCATTTCTTGAACTGATCTTGTCAAAATGTTCAATTTCACTTATTAAGAAGACGTTTCACACTGCACATTAAGACAGTATAAGAGGTAGAGTACAAACAGATTGGATTAGAAGTCGGGGCATGACTCTCATATTTCATGCCGGACCTGTTAATGGGTGTGTCATCCTCCTCACGGACAGTGGGGAGATTCGGAGAGATAGGACGGCCATCTACCAACACCCCAATGTTGTTACACGGCACCAAATTTAATGGAAAGGAGACCAATTGTAATAAAATATAGAACAAATCTAATCGCTGTCAGCCCCCAGTCTACATCACAAAATGTGTGTACTTTAATGTAACCTGGGCTCCACTATTTCTGATCACCTTCCAGCATTGATTTTTTAATCTCTTTGACTACTTCTGTAGATAACTTTTAGATTTGTTTTGTTTTTTTGAAAATCTTTATCATCTGCCATCAGTATTGACCTTTCTCCAAACTAGAACGTATTGTCTTTTGCCAATAACGATTTCCAGGGTTTAACTTAGCTATCCATACCCTAGGATTTTCTGCAAAACCACATTACAGATTTTAAGAAAAGATTCATTGCTTCGTTCCAATGATTTGTCGATTTTGTAGATGGCTTTTGATAGCAGTTAATGACTGATATTTTGTCTAAAACTGATACATTTAATCACAATTCAATACCGGTGTCATTACATGTAGCTCCATTTACACTTATGTGCAATAATGCAGTGGTATTGTTACACCCCTACTTTATTGAGATTACTTCTCAAGTTTAAAGGTCAAAGGTCAAGGTCATTGTACCTGTAAATGTTAAATTGGTTTCTTAATAACAACTTTATTAAACACCAACCAATCTAATTAAGACTATGACCACTACTTAGACAATGCTACTTTAAGTGATGGTTTCAACTGCTTATGAATATGTCAGATTGAAGTTCAAGGACACATATATTGCTATAAATAGAAAATTGGTTTCCATACCAATAACTCTTTTTAAATTCTGTTGATCAATTAAACTTAAACTGGCATTTCTTTATTAAAGATTACATCTTTGAATTAATGTTTTCAAGTTCGAAGGTCAGATTCTTGTAAAGGTCACACGTACCATAAAAATAAGATTGACCTCAATACAATACCTGTAGCTATAGTTCTCAATGGTACTCAAAATTTATAGTCTTCTTAGTTTTTAAGTCCAAAGGTCAAATGGAAAGGTCAGTCTCCTTAAGTTAACACTCCTCAAATACAAAAATCAATTCAAGCCATTTCAGGATTCTGTGACTCATTTGGAGATTGAACTACACTATGTAAAAGAATTTCTGGTCAAGAATTTCTGTTTTTCAGTATGGGGAATAATATGAGGAACAAGAGATATACTGAAAATAATCTAATAGAGACAATTAGTTCATATTGTTATAGACAATTGTGGTCTGGTTGGTATTGTTATAGAGGCAATTGTGGTCTGGTTGGTATTGTTATAGACAATTGTGGTCTGGTTGGTATTGTTATAGAGACAATTGTGGTCTGGTTGGTATTGTTATAGGCAATTGTGGTCTGGTTGGTATTGTTATAGAGACAATTGTGGTCTGGTTGGTATTGTTATAGAGACAATTGTGGTCTGGTTGGTATTGTTATAGAGACAATTGTGATCTGGTTTGTATTGTTATAGAGACAATTGTGGTCTGGTTGGTATTGTTATAGAGACAATTGTAGTCTGGTTGGTATTGTTATAGAGACAATTGTGGTCTGGTTGGTATTGTTATAGAGACAATTGTGATCTGGTTTGTATTGTTATAGAGACAATTGTGATCTGGTTTGTATTGTTATAGAGACAATTGTGATCTGGTTTGTATTGTTATAGAGACAATTGTGGTCTGGTTGGTATTGTTATAGAGACAATTGTGGTCTGGTTGGTATTGTTATAGAGACAATTGTGGTCTGGTTGGTATTGTTATAGAGACAATTGTGGTCTGGTTGGTATTGTTATAGAGACAGTTGTGGTCTGGTTGGTATTGTTATAGAGACAATTGTGATCTGGTTTGTATTGTTATAGAGACAATTGTGGTCTGGTTGGTATTGTTATAGAGACAATTGTGATCTGGTTTGTATTGTTATAGAGACAATTGTGATCTGGTTTGTATTGTTATAGAGACAATTGTGGTCTGGTTGGTATTGTTATAGAGACAATTGTGGTCTGGTTGGTATTGCTATAGGCAATTGTGGTCTGGTTGGTATTGTTATAGAGACACTTGTGGTCTGGTTGGTATTGCTATAGGCAATTGTGGTCTGGTTGGTATTGTTATAGGCAATTGTGGTCTGGTTGGTATTGTTATAGAGACAATTGTGGTCTGGTTGGTATTGTTATAGAGACAATTGTGGTCTGGTTGGTATTGTTATAGAGACAATTGTGATCTGGTTGGTATTGTTATAGAGACAATTGTGGTCTGGTTGGTATTGTTATAGAGACAATTGTGATCTGGTTGGTATTGTTATAGAGACAATTGTGGTCTGGTTGGTATTGTTATAGAGACAATTGTGGTCTGGTTGGTATTGTTATAGAGACAATTGTGGTCTGGTTGGTATTGTTATAGAGACAATTGTGGTCTGGTTGGTATTGTTATAGAGACAGTTGTGGTCTGGTTGGTATTGTTATAGAGACAATTGTGGTCTGGTTGGTATTGTTATAGAGACAATTGTGGTCTGGTTGGTATTGTTATAGAGACAATTGTGATCTGGTTTGTATTGTTATAGAGGCAATTGTGATCTGGTTGGTATTGTTATAGAGACAGTTGTGGTCTGGTTGGTATTGTTATAGAGACAATTGTGGTCTGGTTGGTATTGTTATAGAGACAATTGTGATCTGGTTTGTATTATTATAGAGACAATTGTGGTCTGGTTGGTATTGTTATAGAGACAATTGTGGTCTGGTTGGTATTGTTATAGAGACAATTGTGATCTGGTTTGTATTGTTATAGAGACAATTGTGATCTGGTTTGTATTGTTATAGAGACAATTGTGGTCTGGTTGGTATTGTTATAGAGACAATTGTGGTCTGGTTGGTATTGTTAAAAAGACAATTGTGGTCTGGTTGGTATTGTTATAGAGACAATTGTGGTCTGGTTGGTATTGCTATAGGCAATTGTGGTCTGGTTGGTATTGTTATAGGCAATTGTGGTCTGGTTGGTATTGTTATAGAGACAATTGTGGTCTGGTTGGTATTGTTATAGAGACAATTGTGGTCTGGTTGGTACTGTTATAGACAATTGTGGTCTGGTTGGTATTGTTATAGAGACAATTGTGGTCTGGTTGGTATTGTTATAGAGACAATTGTGGTCTGGTTGGTATTGTTATAGACAATTGTGGTCTGGTTGGTATTGTTATAGAGACAATTGTGGTCTGGTTGGTATTGTTAAAAAGACAATTGTGGTCTGGTTGGTATTGTTATAGAGACAATTGTGGTCTGGTTGGTATTGCTATAGGCAATTGTGGTCTGGTTGGTATTGTTATAGGCAATTGTGGTCTGGTTGGTATTGTTATAGAGACAATTGTGGTCTGGTTGGTATTGTTATAGAGACAATTGTGATCTGGTTTGTATTGTTATAGAGACAATTGTGGTCTGGTTGGTATTGTTATAGAGACAATTGTGGTCTGGTTGGTACTGTTATAGACAATTGTGGTCTGGTTGGTATTGTTATAGAGACAATTGTGGTCTGGTTGGTATTGTTAAAAAGACAATTGTGGTCTGGTTGGTATTGTTATAGAGACAATTGTGGTCTGGTTGGTATTGTTATAGAGACAATTGTGGTCTGGTTGGTACTGTTATAGACAATTGTGGTCTGGTTTGAATTGTTATACAGACAATTGTGGTCTGGTTGGTATTGTTATAGAGACAATTGTGGTCTGGTTGGTATTGTTATAGAGACAATTGTGATCTGGTTTGTATTGTTATAGAGACAATTGTGGTCTGGTTGGTATTGTTATAGAGACAATTGTGGTCTGGTTGGTATTGTTATAGAGACAATTGTGGTCTGGTTGGTACTGTTATAGACAATTGTGGTCTGGTTTGAATTGTTATACAGACAATTGTGGTCTGGTTGGTATTGTTATAGAGACAATTGTGGTCTGGTTGGTATTGTTATAGAGACAATTGTGGTCTGGTTGGTATTGTTATAGAGACAATTTTGGTCCAGCTATATTGGTAGCGAAGTTTGCATTACTTTTAAATTTATTTTTTTTCGTAAAAAAAAAAAAATATTTACATTGAACAAAACCCCCTCTTAGCACCAAGTATAATATAAAGGCCTAGTATATTTATTATGTTTTTTTTTCCAAAACAGGGTTTATTTTCTTATTGTTTGTTGGTTGGAGCTGATCTTTGTCCAGAAAGATACTAGATTATGCAGTTTTGGGTCAAACTTGTCTTGAATGTATCAGTTTGGAGAGTGTCTGCACCATCCACTGCCATCAGCTGGCAGTATGGTTCTAAGACGTGGATGGTAGGGCATAAATTGGTCCGGTTTTATTCTTTGTTTTATGACAGATGTTTTTGGGAAGACTCTATTTCAAGGCCAGATATCAATCATAGAACTTGCTGCATTCCTGAAGGCTTAAAATAGAGTTGTCTTTACTGTCTGTCCACACATAGTTGAACAACACTACACCACACTCAATCATACCGACTAGACATCAGATCCTACTCAGGTTAAATTTAATTCAATTTAATCTATCAAACTTCATCTATAGAGAACAAGACCCTTCCATACAAATGGAGGTTTGCTTCTCTTTGAAATACAACTCTCCTCTTTTACAGACAAATGCTTTGATTGAAATAGGCTTAGACATATGTATTGTTTATGTCGAGTGTTTTGTTCATAGATCTAATCATTAATACAAATAATGTTTGAGTGGTGATTGATTGGCCTTTTTAGGGAGGTATATAAGTCAGGATGACCTCTAGGGAGGTATATAAGTCAGGATGACCTCTGTAGGGAGGTATATAAGTCAGGGTGACCTCTGTAGGGAGGTATATAGGTCACAGTGACCTCTGTAGGGAGGTTTATAAGTAACGTTACCTCTGTAGGAAATGATATAAGTCAGGGTGACCTCTGTAGAGAGTTATATAAGTCAGGGTGACCCCTGTACGAAGTTATTTAAGTCCGAGTGACCTCTGTAGAGAGTGATGTAAGTCAGGGTGACCTCTGATGGGAGGTATATTAATCATGGTGACCTCTGAAGGGAGTTATATAAGTCAGGATGACCTCAGTTATATAAGTCAGGGTGACATGTGTAGAGAGTGATATATGTCAGGGTGACCTCTGTAGGGAGGTAAATAAGTCAGGGTGACCTCTGTAGGGAGGTATATAAGTCAGGGTGACATGTGTAGGGAGGTATACAGTTCACAGTGACCTCTGTAGGGAGGTAAATAAGTCAGGGTGACCTCTGTAGGGAGGTATATAAGTCAGGGTAACCTCTGTAGGGAGGTATATAGTTCACAGTGACCTCTGTAGGGAGGTTTATAAGTCATGTTACCTCTGTAGGAAATGATATAAGTCAGGGTGACCTCTGTAGAGAGTAATATAAGTCAGGGTGACCCCTGTACGAAGTTATATAAGTCAGAGTGACCTCTGTAGAGAGTGATGTAAGTCAGGGTGACCTCTGATGGGAGGTATATTAATCATGGTGACCTATGAAGGGAGTTATATAAGTCAGGATGACCTCAGTTATATAAGTCAGGGTGACATGTGTAGAGAGTGATATATGTCAGGGTGACCTCTGTAGGGAGGTAAATAAGTCAGGGTGACCTTTGTAAGGAGGTATATAAGTAAGGGTGACCTCTGTAGAGAGGTATATAAGTAAGGGTGACCTCTGTAGGGAGGTATATGAGTCAGAGTGACCTGTAGGGAGGTATATAAGTCAGGGTGACCCCTGTACGACGTTATATAAGTCAGAGTGACCTCTGTAGAGAGTGATGTAAGTCAGGGTGACCTCTGTTGGGAGGTATATTAATCATGGTGACCTCTGTAGGGAGGTATATAAGTCAGGGTAACCTCTGTAGGGAGGTATATAAGTAAGGGTGACCTCTGTAAGGAGGTATATAAGTAAGGGTGACCTCTGTAGGGAGGTATATAAGTAAGGGTAACCTCTGTAGGGAGGTATATAAGTAAGGGTGACCTCTGTAAGGAGGTATATAAGTAAGGGTGACCTCTGTAGGGAGGTATATAAGTCAGGGTAACCTCTGTAGGGAGGTATACAAGTCATTGTGACCTCTGTAGGGAGGTATATAAGTCATTGTGACCTCTGTAGGGAGGTATATAAGTAAGGGTGACCTCTGTAGGAAGGTATATAAGTCATTATGACCTCTGTAGGGAGGTATATATATAAGGGTGATCTACTTTACTTTGATAGGGAAGTGCACAATTTGATGATATTGTGACTTTGAATTTCTTGTTTGAAATCTTTCATGAAATAAAACATATTGGTTCTATAATGTAGGACATATACATACACAGAATTCTTTAGATAGTAGTTCTTCATTCTTGAAATAGGTCATGTAAATTAGTGGCTCTCCCTGTAAGAGTCATGATGCCCACTTAACCATGGAGATAACATAATGTTCAGTTAAGGTCACAAAGGTCATCGGAACAATATTCCGCCCAGAGACCTAAATCTGCTGGACCAGTGGACTCCATGGCAGGAAATAAAATTACGTCTTTGGAATGTTTTGTGAAACTGACAGGGGATCAGTGAAAACTGCAATGACAATGCCAGCCATTATTTTGTATTAGTCCAGATAAATGGTTCTGGATGGAAATATCGGCTCTGGTATTCAAATTTGTGAATGTATGATCATGTATCTGCCTGGAATCACCGACATCACCGCTTCCCTTTAGTAGGTATAATTAACTGTTCATGTAAAACGAAGATCCTATTATGATATACTGGTTTTGAAGATTTTACATTGACATCTAAAAAGCAGGTCAAATAAATTGTAATGCAACTGTTATGTGGATATCAACTAGGAACCTTATAGAAATCTGGAAATAGCTACTACTCTAATTAAAGGCAAGAATGGTCATAGTCCCCTAGTATAGACAGGAGTGGTCATAGTCCCCAGTATAGACAGGAGTGGTCATAGTCCCCAGTATAGACAGGAGTGGTCATAGTCCCCAGTATAGGCCAGGAGTGGTCATAGTCCCCAGTATAGGCCAGGAGGGTCATAGTCCCCAGTATAGACAGGAGTGGTCATAGTCCCCAGTATAGACAGGAGTGGTCATAGTCCCCAGTATAGACAGGAGTGGTCATAGTCCCCAGTATAGACAGGAGTGGTCATAGTCCCAGTATAGACAGGAGTGGTCATAGTCCCCAGTATAGACAGGAGTGGTCATAGTCCCCAGTATAGGCCAGGAGTGGTCATAGTCCCCAGTATAGACAGGAGTGGTCATAGTCCCCAGTATAGACAGGAGTGGTCATAGTCCCCAGTATAGACAGGAGTGGTCATAGTCCCCAGTATAGACAGGAGTGGTCATAGTCCCCAGTATAGACAGGAGTGGTCATAGTCCCCAGTATAGACAGGAGTGGTCATAGTCCCCAGTATAGACAGGAGTGGTCATAGTCCCCAGTATAGACAGGAGTGGTCATAGTCCCCAGTATAGACCAGGAGTGGTCATAGTCCCCAGTATAGACAGGAGTGGTCATAGTCCCCAGTATAGACAGGAGTGGTCATAGTCCCCAGTATAGACAGGAGTGGTCATAGTCCCAGTATAGACCAGGAGTGGTCATAGTCCCCAGTATAGACAGGAGTGGTCATAGTCCCCAGTATAGACAGGAGTGGTCATAGTCCCAGTATAGACAGGAGTGGTCATAGTCCCCAGTATAGACCAGGAGTGGTCATAGTCCCCAGTATAGACAGGAGTGGTCATAGTCCCCAGTATAGACAGGAGTGGTCATAGTCCCCAGTATAGACAGGAGTGGTCATAGTCCCCAGTATAGACCAGGAGTGGTCATAGTCCCCAGTATAGACAGGAGTGGTCATAGTCCCCAGTATAGACAGGAGTGGTCATAGTCCCCAGTATAGGCCAGGAGTGGTCATAGTCCCCAGTATAGACAGGAGTGGTCATAGTCCCCAGTATAGACAGGAGTGGTCATAGTCCCCAGTATAGACAGGAGTGGTCATAGTCCCCAGTATAGACCAGGAGTGGTCATAGTCCCCTAGTATAGACAGGAGTGGTCATAGTCCCCAGTATAGACAGGAGTGGTCATAGTCCCCAGTATAGACAGGAGTGGTCATAGTCCCCAGTATAGACAGGAGTGGTCATAGTCCCCAGTATAGACAGGAGTGGTCATAGTCCCCAGTATAGGCCAGGAGTGGCCATAGTCCCCAGTATAGACAGGAGTGGTCATAGTCCCCAGTATAGACAGGAGTGGTCATAGTCCCCAGTATAGACAGGAGTGGTCATAGTCCCCAGTATAGACAGGAGTGGTCATAGTCCCCAGTATAGACAGGAGTGGTCATAGTCCCCAGTATAGACAGGAGTGGTCATAGTCCCCAGTATAGACAGGAGTGGTCATAGTCCCCAGTATAGACAGGAGTGGTCATAGTCCCCAGTATAGACAGGAGTGGCCATAGTCCCCAGTATAGGCCAGGAGTGGTCATAGTCCCCAGTATAGACAGGAGTGGTCATAGTCCCCAGTATAGGCCAGGAGTGGTCATAGTCCCCAGTATAGACAGGAGTGGTCATAGTCCCCAGTATAGACAGGAGTGGTCATAGTCCCCAGTATAGACAGGAGTGGTCATAGTCCCCAGTATAGACAGGAGTGGCCATAGTCCCCAGTATAGACCAGGAGTGGTCATAGTCCCCAGTATAGACAGGAGTGGTCATAGTCCCCAGTATAGACAGGAGTGGTCATAGTCCCCAGTATAGACCAGGAGTGGTCATAGTCCCCAGTATAGACAGGAGTGGTCATAGTCCCCAGTATAGACAGGAGTGGTCATAGTCCCCAGTATAGACAGGAGTGGTCATAGTCCCCAGTATAGACAGGAGTGGTCATAGTCCCCAGTATAGACAGGAGTGGTCATAGTCCCCAGTATAGACAGGAGTGGTCATAGTCCCCAGTATAGGTCAGGAGGGTCATAGTCCCCAGTATAGACAGGAGTGGTCATAGTCCCCAGTATAGACAGGAGTGGTCATAGTCCCCAGTATAGACAGGAGTGGTCATAGTCCCCAGTATAGACAGGAGTGGTCATAGTCCCCCAGTATAGACCAGGAGTGGTCATAGTCCCCAGTATAGACAGGAGTGGTCATAGTCCCCAGTATAGACAGGAGTGGTCATAGTCCCCAGTATAGACAGGAGTGGTCATAGTCCCCAGTATAGACAGGAGTGGTCATAGTCCCCAGTATAGACCAGGAGTGGTCATAGTCCCCAGTATAGACAGGAGTGGTCATAGTCCCCAGTATAGACAATGAGTGGTCATAGTCCCCAGTATAGACAGGAGTGGTCATAGTCCCCAGTATAGACAGGAGTGGTCATAGTCCCCAGTATAGACCAGGAGTGGTCATAGTCCCAGTATAGACAGGAGTGGTCAGTCCCCAGTATAGACAGGAGTGGTCATAGTCCCCAGTATAGACCAGGAGTGGTCATAGTCCCCATTATAGGACCAGGGTGGTCATAGTCCCAAGTATAGACAGGAGTGGTCATAGTCCCCCAGTATAGACAGGAGTGGTCATAGTCCCCAGTATAGACAGGAGTGGTCATAGTCCCCAGTATAGACCAGGAGTGGCCATAGTCCCCAGTATAGACCAGGAGTGGTCATAGTCCCCAGTATAGACAGGAGTGGTCATAGTCCCCAGTATAGACCAGGAGTGGTCATAGTCCCCAGTATAGACCAGGAGTGGTCATAGTCCCCAGTATAGACAGGAGTGGTCATAGTCCCCAGTATAGACAGGAGTGGTCATAGTCCCCAGTATAGACAGGAGTGGTCATAGTCCCCAGTATAGACAGGAGTGGTCATAGTCCCCAGTATAGACAGGAGTAGGTCATAGTCCCCAGTATAGACAGGAGTGGTCCATAGTCCCAGTATAGCAGGAGTGGTCATAGTCCCCAGTATAGACAGGAGTGGTCATAGTCCCCAGTATAGGACAGGAGTGGTCATAGTCCCCAGTATAGACAGGAGTGGTCATAGTCCCCAGTATAGACAGGAGTGGTCATAGTCCCAGTATAGCCAGGAGTGGTCCTAGTCCCCAGTATAGACAGGAGTGGTCATAGTCCCCAGTATAGACAGGAAGTGGTCATAGGTCCCCAGTATAGACAGAGAGGTGCAGTAGCCCCAGTATAGACAGGAGTGGTCATAGTCCCCAGTATAGACAGGAGTGGTCATAGTCCCCAGTATAGACAGGAGTGGTCATAGTCCCCAGTATAGACAGGAGTGGTCATAGTCCCCAGTATAGACAGGAGTGGTCATAGTCCCCAGTATAGACAGGAGTGGTCATAGTCCCCAGTATAGACAGGAGTGGTCATAGTCCCTAGTATAGACAGGAGTGGTCATAGTCCCTAGTATAGGCCAGGAGTGGTCATAGTCCCCAGTATAGACAGGAGTGGTCATAGTCCCCAGTATAGACAGGGGTGGTCATAGTCCCCAGTATAGACAGGAGTGGTCATAGTCCCCAGTATAGACAGGAGTGGTCATAGTCCCCAGTATAGACAGGAGTGGTCATAGTCCCCAGTATAGACAGGAGTGGTCATAGTCCCTAGTATAGACAGGAGTGGTCATAGTCCCCAGTATAGACCAGGAGTGGTCATAGTCCCCAGTATAGACCAGGAGTGGTCATAGTCCCCAGTATAGACAGGAGTGGTCATAGTCCCCAGTATAGACAGGAGTGGTCATAGTCCCCAGTATAGACAGGAGTGGTTATAGTCCCCAGTATAGACAGGAGTGGTCATAGTCCCCAGTATAGACAGGAGTGGTCATAGTCCCCAGTATAGACAGGAGTGGTCATAGTCCCCAGTATAGACAGGAGTGGTCATAGTCCCCGGTATAGACAGGAGTGGTCATAGTCCCCAGTATAGGCCCGGAGGGACATAGTCCCAAGTATAGGCCAGGAGGGTCATAGTCCCCAGTATAGGCCAGGAGGGTCATAGTCCCCAGTATAGGCCAGGAGTGGTCATAGTCCCCAGTATAGGCCAGGAGTGGCCATAGTCCCCAGTATAGACAGGAGTGGTCATAGTCCCCAGTATAGACAGGAGTGGTCATAGTCCCTAGTATAGACAGGAGTGGTCATAGTCCCTAGTATAGGCCAGGAGTGGTCATAGTCCCCAGTATAGACCAGGAGTGGTCATAGTCCCTAGTATAGACAGGAGTGGTCATAGTCCCCAGTATAGACAGGAGTGGTCATAGTCCCCAGTATAGACAGGAGTGGTCATAGTCCCCAGTATAGACAATGAGTGGTTAAAGAATGTATTCTATATCCGTATGTTTACCAATATCAGTGGATATTTTTGTGAGCATATTTATTATTAACATTTTTAGGTCACATGAGACTAAGTGACCTATTCTAATCGCCTTTTGTCCATCGTCGTCCGTTGTCAATCATGCTGTGTGCGTTGTTTGGTGTGCATCGTCTTGATCGTAACAATTTACATTTTTGACTTCTCAAAAACTGCTGAACCAAATTCAGTGAAGCTTTTGTGGCCAAACGTTGAACAAAAAATTGTGAATTATATGTTCCCCATCCACTCCACCTGTGCCTATATGATGTCGTAATTTTGAAAACATAAATATGCACTCGAGCAATCTGGGTGAACCAGACGCTTGATATGCTCTTGGTGGGGAATGCATAAATGTTTTATGTATTTATCGTCTCAAAAATAATGAATATGCAGCTGAATTGTTATATTTTTCAATATTTACACTTAGAAAACAAAAATCGAAAGCAGTTGATCGAATAATTTTAAAATTTCTACTATAAACTAAAAAAAATTTAAGGAAAAATACAAAGATTGCCGAGTGACCCCGAGTATAGCGCTGTATGTATCTTTTTCAAATCGAATCTTGATATACTGGTATACCGATAATACTTAGGGCTCCACTCGTATCTCATACTGGTACCAGAGGACAAAAGACTTTCAGTAAATAATTTGAAATAAAAAAGGTTCCAACTCCATATTTAAAGACTTTGATGTTCCACATATTCTGTAGTAGATATTATAGGGACTTGTGACTTCTGGTGAACTTGGAATCAAAAGAGTGTAATCTAATTAGGTTTGGCAGACTCCAGTAATATAAACGACTAATGACTTAGGGAAACAGTAGACTTTCTTTGTTTGAAAACATAATGTGTTAAATATAACAAAGCCCTCATATCTTTGATATCTACCATCATTCAATATGAGCAAGTACATGAAAGAAAAGCGTATTTTTCAAGGACTTAACAGAATTTTATTAACCTTTCTGTAGAGATTTCAGTAATGACATTGTGAAAACACTTAGTAACGGTTACGTTGAAAAATATATCATTACTTTTTTTTGTAGTGTTGAAATTCAAAGTGATTTATTGGCGCGTGGTTTGACTGCAGGTCTGGGAATATCCTATTGTCTTGTGACATATTTAGATTGTTGATATAATTTTCAGAACCAAGAAGATAATATTGACATTAATTTTGATGTTAGCTTTGATGAATTGGTTGAAAGTTTGCATAGTGTAGGATTTCCCTTTAAACTTCAATCAATTCATTGATTTCCAAACGATGAAAATTTGACTTGCAAATCCATACAATTATTTTATTGCTTCAAATTTATTTACATTTTGGTGATGTTGTAAACACAAAGAAAAGCCATTCAAACAATGTTGTGTCCATTTTAAATCCCCATTTGGGTTGGTGTAGTATGTTTGGACACCGTCTCGGGGTCCCTGTGGCACTGTACCGATGGATGATTTTTTATTCTCTACTAATTTGAGATTTCTCATTATCAACCCAAGAGTAAACACACTGACAGTGCCGGGGCATTGTTACTGAGAATGTCATCAGCCGATCAGAAACGTTAGCTTCTCCTCCGAGGATTTCTTCACCGCAATACACTCGTCAATAAACGCCATTTGTAAAAGCTTTTAAACTGCCTGATGCTGTTATTTTTGCCTATTAAACTTCACAATTTCCAAGTTTTACAATGGAATACTGATGTTAATTCTCTTTAATCCCAGCAAGAGATGAAGTTTAGCTAGCAGCCTCCCTGGGGTCAGAGTCTGCAACACTCATGTAATCAGGCTTGTAATGTTATATTTGTGTCAATTGAAAGTAAAAGAGAAGTGAGTGTTGATACATAGGAACAGGGTGATGGCGTTGGTGATCTCTGGGGTATGGACGTTATTCTCTGACGTAGGGGGCAGGGATGAGGGCATCAATGTATATCTTGTAATCTCTGGGGAAGGGGGTAGTAGGGCAGGGGTATAAATATATTTCTGATGATCTCTGGGGCAGGGGGCTGAAGGGTAGGGCTATAGATATATTTCTGATGATCTCTGGGGCAGGGGGCTGAAGGGTAGGGGTATAAATATATTTCTGATGATCTCTGGGGCAGGGGGCTGAAGGGTAGGGCTATAAATATATTTCTGATGATCTCTGGGGCAGGGGGCTGAAGGGTAGGGGTATAGATATATTTCTGATGATCTCTGGGGCAGGGGGCTGAAGGGTAGGGGTATAGATATATTTCTGATGATCTCTGGGGCAGGGAGCTGAAGGGTAGGGGTATAAATATATTTCTGATGATCTCTGGGGCAGGGGGCTGAAGGGTAGGGGTATAGATATATTTCTGATGATCTCTGGGGCAGGGGGCTGAAGGGTAGGGGTATAAATATATTTCTGATGATCTCTGGGGCAGGGAGCTGAAGGGTAGGGCTATAGATATATTTCTGATGATCTCTGGGGCAGGGGGCTGAAGGGTAGGGGTATAAATATATTTCTGATGATCTCTGGGGCAGGGAGCTGAAGGGTAGGGCTATAGATATATTTCTGATGATCTCTGGGGCAGGGGGCTGAAGGGTAGGGGTATAAATATATTTCTGATGATCTCTGGGGCAGGGGGCTGAAGGATGGGGGTTAAGATGTATATCTAGTGATATCTAGGATGGGGGCAGTAGGGCAGGGTATACATGTATATCTAGTGATCTCTGGGGCAGGGGGCTGAAGGGTAGGGGTTAAGATGTATATCTAGTGATATCTAGGATGGGGGCAGTAGGGCAGGGTATACATGTATATCTAGTGATCTCTGGGGCAGGGGGCTGAAGGATGGGGGTTAAGATGTATATCTAGTGATATCTAGGATGGGGGCAGTAGGGCAGGGTATACATGTATATCTAGTGATCTCTGGGGCAGGGGGCTGAAGCTACCCTTCCTTTAGGGGGCAGTGGGGGTATGTGTAAAGACGTATATCTGGTGATCTATGGGAGTAGGGGTCATGGGTAAAGACATACATCTGATGAGCTCTGGGGAAGGGGATAGTGGGGGTATGTGTAAAGACATATATCTGGTGATCTATGGGAAAAGGGGGCAGGGGTATAAATGAATGACTCAATGATTGAGAGCGGGAGTACTATTGATTTGAAGGTTCGGGGTGGGGTACTGTTAATCTGAAGTGAAGGGGTAGATTGTCTGCCATTGCTTCTCTGTAAATGGAGGAGGAAATGGTAATTAATAGCTGCTGCTTGTATGGCTGTTGTCTGTCACTAGTTGCTCCTGTAAGGGAAACATTAGCTATTGGTGTTAACAAGTTAGAGATTTGATTACATAAACAAGGTGACAAGGGAATCAGGCCCCTGCTGTCTCCTGCTCTACAGACAACAAGCGCATCAAATGAATGGATTTTAACTGAGTGTTTTAAAGTATTTTACACATCAATACATGGCAATACATGGAGCAGGCAATGGGACTAAGGCAATGTTTGAGATAGTGGTGAGGAATGGAACTGATAGAATAACAAGTCTTTAGAGGAGAGATGTTGACAATTATAGAATGGAGGACTGGTCTTTAGAGGAGAGATGTAGACAATTATAGAATGGAGGATTGGTCTTTGGAGGAGAGATGTTGACAATTATAGAATGGAGAATTGGTCTTTAGAGGAGAGATGTTGACAATGAAAGACTGGGTGACTTGTCTTTACAGGAGAGATGTTGACAATTATAGAATGGAGAATTGGTCTTTAGAGGAGAGATGTTGACAATTATAGAATGGAGGATTGGTCTTTAGAGGAGAGATGTTGACAATTATAGAATGGAGGATTGGTCTTTAGAGGAGAGATGTAGACAATTATAGAATGGAGGATTGGTCTTTAGAGGAGAGATGTTGACAATTATAGAATGGAGGATTGGTCTTAAGAGGAGAGATGTTGACAATTATAGAATGGAGGACTGGTCTTTAGAGGAGAGAAGTAGACAATTATAGAATGGAGGGTTGGTTTTTAGAGGAGAGATGTAGACAATTATAGAATGGAGGACTGGTCTTTAGAGGAGAGATGTTGACAATTATAGAATGGAGGATTGGTCTTTAGAGGAGAGATGTTGACAATTATAGAATGAAGGATTGGTCTTTAGAGGAGAGATGTAGACAATTATAGAATGGAGGACTGGTCTTTAGAGGAGAGATGTTGACAATTATAGAATGGAGGATTGGTCTTTAGAGGAGAGATGTTGACAATTATAGAATGGAGGATTGGTCTTTAGAGGAGAGATGTTGACAATTATAGAATGGAGGATTGGTCTTTAGAGGAGAGATGTAGACAATTATAGAATGGAGGATTGGTCTTTAGAGGAGAGATGTAGACAATTATAGAATGTAGGACTGGTCTTTAGAGGAGAGATGTAGACAATTATAGAATGGAGGATTGGTCTTTAGAGGAGGGATGCTGACAATTATAGAATGGAGGATTGGTCTTTAGAGGAGGGATGCTGACAATTATAGAATGGAGGATTGGTCTTTAGAGGAGAGATGTTGACAATTATAGAATGGAGGACTGGTCTTTAGAGGAGAGATGTAGACAATTATAGAATGGAGGACTGGTCTTTAGAGGAGAGATGTTGACAATTATAGAATGGAGGACTGGTCTTTAGAGGAGAGATGTTGACAATTATAGAATGGAGGATTGGTCTTTAGAGGAGGGATGCTGACAATTATAGAATGGAGGATTGGTCTTTAGAGGAGAGATGTTGACAATTATAGAATGGAGGACTGGTCTTTAGAGGAGAGATGTTGACAATTATAGAATGGAGGACTGGTCTTTAGAGGAGAGATGTTGACAATTATAGAATGGAGGATTGGTCTTTAGAGGAGAGATGTAGACAATGAAAGACTGGGTGACTTGTCTTTAGAGGAGAGATGTAGACAATTATAGAATGGAGGAATGGTCTTTAGAGGACAGATGTTGCCAATTATAGAATGGATGACTGGTCTTTACAGAAGAGATGTTGACAATTATAGAATGGAGGACTGGTCTTTAGAGGAGAGATGTTGACAATTATAGAATGGAGGATTGGTCTTTAGAGGAGAGATGTTGACAATTATAGAATGGAGGACTGGTCTTTAGAGGAGAGATGTTGATAATTATAGAATGAAGGATTGGTCTTTAGAGGAGAGATGTTGACAATTATAGAATGGAGGACAGGTCTTTAGAGGAGCGATGTAGACAATTATAGAATGGAGGACTAGTCTTTAGAGGAGAGATGTTGACAATTATAGAATGGAGGACTGGTCTTTAGAGGAGAGATGTTGCCAATTATAGAATGGATGACTGGTCTTTACAGAAGAGATGTTGACAATTATAGAATGGAGGACTGGTCTTTAGAGGAGAGATGTTGACAATTATAGAATGGAGGATTGGTCTTTAGAGGAGAGATGTTGACAATTATAGAATGGAGGACTGGTCTTTAGAGGAGAGATGTTGATAATTATAGAATGAAGGATTGGTCTTTAGAGGAGAGATGTTGACAATTATAGAATGTAGGACTGGTCTTTAGAGGAGAGATGTTGACAATTATAGAATGGAGGATTGGTCTTTAGAGGAGAGATGTTGACAATTATAGAATGGAGGATTGGTCTTTAGAGGACAGATGTTGATAATTATAGAATAGAGGATTGGTCTTTAGAGGAGAGATGTTGACAATTATAGAATGGAGGACTGGTCTTTAGAGGAGAGATGTTGACAATTATAGAATGGAGGATTGGTCTTTAGAGGAGAGATGTTGACAATTATAGAATGGAGGATTGGTCTTTAGAGGAGAGATGTTGACAATTATAGAATGGAGGACTGGTCTTTAGAGGAGAGATGTTGACAATTATAGAATGGAGGATTGGTCTTTAGAGGAGAGATGTTGACAATTATAGAATGAAGGAATGGTCTTTAGAGGAGAGATGTTGACAATTATAGAATGGAGGATTGGTCTTTAGAGGAGAGATGTTGACAATTATAGAATGGAGGATTGGTCTTTAGAGGAGAGATGTTGACAATTATAGAATGGAGGACTGGTCTTTAGAGGAGAGATGTTGACAATTATAGAATGGAGGACTGGTCTTTAGAGGAGAGATGTAGACAATTACAGAATGGAGGATTGGTCTTTAGAGGAGAGATGTTGACAATAACAGAATTGAGGAATGGTATAGGTATGGAGTAGGGTATTAGATACTGTAGTTGGGGTGGGGTATTGGATACTGTAGTTGGGGTAGGGTATTAGATACTGTAGTAGGGGTAGGGTATTGGATACTGTAGTTGGGGTGGGGTATTAGATACTGTAGTTGGGGTGGGGTATTGGATACTGTAGTTGGGGTAGGGTTTTGGATACTGTAGTTGGGGTGGGGTATTGGATACTGTAGTTGGGGTGGGGTATTAGATACTGTAGTTGGGGTAGGGTATTTGATACTGTAGTTGGGGAGGGTATTGGATACTGTAGTTGGAGTAGGGTATTGGATACTGTAGTTGGGGTAGGGTATTAGATACTGTAGTTGGGGAGGGTATTGGATACTGTAGTTGGAGTAGGGTATTGGATACTGTAGTTGGGGTAGGGTATTAGATACTGTAGTTGGGGAGGGTATTGGATACTGTAGTAGGGGTGGGGTATTGAATACTGTAGTTGGGTAGGGTATTCGATACTGTAGTTGGGGTGGGGTATTAGATACTGTAGTTGGGGTGGGGTATTAGATACTGTAGTTGGGGTGGGGTATTGGATACTGTAGTTGGGGTTGGGTATTGGATACTGTAGTTGGGGTTGGGTATTGGATACTGTAGTTGGGGTGGGGTATTGGATACTGTAGTTGGGGTAGGGTATTAGATACTGTAGTTGGGGTGGGGTATTGGATACTGTAGTTGGGGTAGGGTATTGGATACTGTAGTTGGGGTTGGGTATTGGATACTGTAGTTGGGGTTGGGTATTGGATACTGTAGTTGGGGTGGGGTATTGGATACTGTAGTTGGGGTGGGGTATTGGATACTGTAGTTGGGGTGGGGTATTAGATACTGTAGTTGGGGTGGGGTATTGGATACTGTAGTTGGGGTTGGGTATTGGATACTGTACTTGGGGTTGGGTATTGGATACTGTAGTTGGGGTGGGGTATTGGATACTGTAGTTGGGGTGGGGTATTGGATACTGTAGTTGGGGTGGGGTATTGGATACTGTAGTAGGGGTAGGGTATTGGATACTGTAGTTGGGATAGGGTATTGGATACTGTAGTTGGGGTAGGGTATTGGATACTGTAGTTGGGGTAGGGTATTGGATACTGTAGTTGTGGTAGGGTATTGGGTACTGTAGTTGGGGTAGGGTATTGGATACTGTAGTTGTGGTAGGGTATTGGATACTGTAGTTGTGGTAGGGTATTGGATACTGTAGTTGGGGTAGGGTATTGGATACTGTAGTTGGGGTGGGGTATTGGATACTGTAGTTGAGGTAGGGTATTGGATACTGTAGTTGGGGTAGGGTATTGGATACTGTAGTTGGGGTGGGGTATTGGATACTGTAGTTGGGGTAGGGTATTGGATACTGTAGTTGGGGTAGGTATTAGATACTGTAGTTGGGGTAGGGTATTAGATACTGTAGTTGGGGTTGGGTATTGGATACTGTAGTTGGGGTTGGGTATTGGATACTGTAGTTGGGGTGGGGTATTGGATACTGTAGTTGGGGTTGGGTATTGGATACTGTAGTTGGGGTGGGGTATTAGATACTGTAGTTGGGGTAGGGTATTGGATACTGTAGTTGGGGTGGGGTATTGGATACTGTAGTTGGAGTAGGGTATTAGATACTGTAGTTGGGGTAGGGTATTAGATACTGTAGTTGGGGTTGGGTATTGGATACTGTAGTTGGAGTAGGGTATTGGATACTGTAGTTGGGGAGGGTATTGGATACTGTAGTTGGGGTAGGGTATTGGATACTGTAGTTTGGTAGGGCATTGGATACTGTAGTTGCGGTAGGGTATTGAATACTGTAGTTGGGTAGGGTATTCGATACTGTAGTTGGGGTGGGGTATTAGATACTGTAGTTGGGGTGGGGTATTGGATACTGTAGTTGGGGTAGGGTATTGGATACTGTAGTTGGGGTAGGGTATTGGATACTGTAGTTGGGGTAGGGTATTAGATACTGTAGTTGGGGTAGCGTATTGGATACTGTAGTTGGGGTAGGGTATTGGATACTGTAGTTGTGGTGGGGTATTGGATACTGTAGTTGGGGTGGGGTATTGGATACTGTAGTTGGGGTAGGGTATTAGATACTGTAGTTGGGGTAGGGTATTGGATACTGTAGTTGGGGTGGGGTATTGGATACTGTAGTTGGGGTAGGGTATTGGATACTGTAGTTAGGGTAGGGTATTGGATACTGTAGTTGGGGTGGGGTATTGGATACTGTTGTTGGGGTGGGGTATTGTATACTGTAGTTGGGGTAGGGTATTGGATACTGTAGTTGGGGTTGGGTATTGGATACTGAAGTTGGGGTAGGGTATTGGATACTGTAGTTGGGGTGGGGTATTGGATACTGTAGTTGGGGTGGGGTATTGGATACTGTAGTTGGGGTAGGGTATTGGATACTGCAGTTGGGGTGGGGTATTAGATACCGTAGTTGGGGTAGCATATTGGATACTGTAGTTGGAGTAGGGTATTGGATACTGTAGTTGGGGTAGGGTATTGGATACTGTAGTTGGAGTAGGGTATTGGATACTGTAGTTGGGGTAGGGTATTGGATACTGTAGTTGAGGTAGGGTATTGGATACTGTAGTTGGGGTAGGGTATAGGATACTGTAGTTGGGGAGGGGTATTGGATACTGTAGTTGGGGTAGGGTATTGGATACTGTAGTTGGGGTAGGTATTGGATACTGTAGTTGGGGTAGGGTATTTGATACTGTAGTTGGGGTGGGGTATTGGATACTGTAGTTGGGGTAGGTATTGGATAAACTTAGTTGGGTAGGGTATTGGATACTGTAGTTGGGGTAGGATATTGGATACTGTAGTTGGGGTAGGGTATTGGATACTGTAGTTGGGGTAGGGTATTGAATACTGTAGTTGGGTAAGGTATTGGATACTGTAGTTGGGGTAGGGTATTGAATACTGTAGTTGGGGTAGGGTATTGGATACTGTGGGTTGGGGTAGGGTATTGGAACGGGTTGGTTGGGTAGGGATTGGTACTGTGTTGGGTGGGGTATGGATATTTTAGTTGGGTAGGTATTGGATACTGAAATTTGGGGTAGGGTATTGTACTGTAGTTTGGGTAGGTATTAGATACTATTGGGTAGTATTGGATACTGTAGTTGGGGTAGGGTATTGGGATACTGTAGTTGGGGTAGGGTTTTGGGAATACTGTAGTTGGGGAAAGGGATGGTACTGTAGTTGGGTAGGTTTGGAATGATTTGGGTGGTATTGGATACGTATTGGGTAGGGTATTGGATACTGTAGTTGGGGTGGGGTATTGGATACTGTAGTTGGGGGTGGGTATTGGATACTGTAGTTGGGGTGGGTATGGTACTGTATTGGGGTAGGGTATTTGATACTGTAGTTTGGGTAGGGTATTGGATACTGTAGTTGGGGTGGGGTATTGGATACTGTAGTTGGGGTAGGGTATTGGATACTGTAGTTGGGGTAGGTATTAGATACTGTAGTTGTGGTAGGGTATTGGATACTGTAGTTGGGGTGGGGTATTGGATACTGTAGTTGGGGTAGGGTATTGGATACTGTAGTTGTGGTAGGGTATTGGATACTGTAGTTAGGGTGGGGTATTTGATACTGTAGTTGTGGTAGGGTATTGGATACTGTAGTTGTGGTAGGGTATTGGATACTGTAGTTGGGGTGGGGTATTGGATACTGTAGTTGTGGTAGGGTATTGGATACTGTAGTTAGGGTGGGGTATTTGATACTGTAGTTGTGGTAGGGTATTGGATACTGTAGTTAGGGTGGGGTATTTGATACTGTAGTTGGGGTGGGGTATTGGATACTGTAGTTTATATAGGGTATTGGATACTGTAGTTGGGGTAGGGTATTAAATACTGTAGTTGGGTGGGGTATTGGATACTGTAGTTAGGGTGGGGTATTTGATACTGTAGTTGGGGTAGGGTATTGATACGTAGTTTAAGGGTTTGTGTACGTATTGGGGTGTGGGTATTGATACTGTAGTTTGGGTGGGGTATTTTGGATACTGTATTTAGGGTGGGTATTAATACTGTTTGGTGGTATTGGATACTGTAGTTGGGGTAGGGTATTTGATACTGTAGTTGGGGTGGGTATTGGATACTGTAGTTAGGGTAGGGTATTGGATACTGTAGTTGGGTAGGGTATTGGATACTGTAGTTGGGGTGGGGTATTGGATACTGTAGTTGGGTGGGGTATTGGATACTGTAGTTGGGGTAGGGTATTGGATACTGTAGTTGGGGTAGGTATTTGATACTGTAGTTGGGGTGGGGGATTGGATACTGTAGTTGGGTAGGGTATTGGGATAGTAGTTGGGGGTGGGGTAGGGTATGTGTTGGTTGGGTATTGGATTATGTAGTTGGTAGGGGATAGGAGTTGGGGGTAGGGATTGGATACTGTAGTTGGGGGTGGGTATTGGATACTGTAGTTGGGGTAGGGTATTGGATACTGTAGTTGGGGTAGGGTATTGGATACTGTAGTTGGGGTGGAGTATTGGATACTGTAGTAGGGTAGGGTATTGGATACTGTAGTTGGGGTAGGGTATTGGATACTGTAGTTGGGGTGGGGTATTGGATACTGTAGTTGGGGTAGGGTATTGGATACTGTAGTTGGGGTAGGGTATTGGATACTGTAGTTGGGGTAGGGGTATTGGATACTGTAGTTGGGGTAGGGTATTGGATACTGTAGTTGGGGGTAGGGTATTGGATACTGTAGTTGGGGTGGGGTATTGGATACTGTAGTTGGGGTAGGGTATTGGATACTGTAGTTGGGGTGGGGTATTGGATACTGTAGTTGGGGTAGGGTATTGGATACTGTAGTTGGGTAGGGTATTGGATACTGTAGTTGGGGTAGGGTATTGGATACTGTAGTTGGGTAGGGTATTGGATACTGTAGTTAGGGGTAGGGTATTGGATACTGTAGTTGGGGTGGGTATTTGATACTGTAGTTGGGGGTGGGGTATTGGATACTGTAGTTGGGGTAGGGGTATTGGATACTGTAGTTGGGGTAGGGTATTGGATACTGTAGTTGGGGTAGGGTATTGGATACTGTAGTTGGGGTAGGGTATTGGATACTGTAGTTGGGTAGGGTATTGGATACTGTAGTTGGGGTAGGTATTGGATACTGTAGTTGGGGTGGGGTATTGGATACTGTAGTTGGGGTAGGGTATTGGATACTGTAGTTGGGGTAGGGTATTGGATACTGTAGTTGGGGTAGGGTATTGGATACTGTAGTTGGGGTAGGGTATTGGATACTGTAGTTGGGGTAGGGTATTGGATACTGTAGTTGGGTAGGGTATTGGATACTGTAGTTGGGGTAGGGTATTGGATACTGTAGTTGGGGTAGGGTATTGGATACTGTAGTTGGGAGGGTATTGGATACTGTAGTTGGGGGTAGGGTATTGGATACTGTAGTGGGGTAGGGTATTGGATACTGTAGTTTGGGTAGGGTATGGATCGTAGTTGGGGTAGGTATTGGATACGTGTTGGGTGGGGATTGGATACTGTAGTTGAGGTAGGGTTGGATACGGAGTTGGGGTAGGGTATTGGATACTGTAGTTGGGGTGGGTTGGAAGGGTTGGGTGGTTTTGGTATGTAGTTGGGGTAGGGGTATTGGATACTGTAGTTGGGGTAGGGTATTGGATACTGTAGTTGGGGTAGGGTATTAGATACTGTAGTTGGGGTAGGGTATTGGATACTGTGTTGGGGGGGTTGGATAGTAGTTGGGTGGGTTTTGGATACTGTAGTTGGGGTGGGGTATTGGATACTGTAGTTGGGGTGGGTATTAGATACTGTAGTTGGGGTAGGGTATTTGATACTGTAGTTGGGGTGGGGTATTGGATACTGTAGTTGGGTAGGGTATTAGATACTGTAGTTTGGGTAGGGTATTAGATACTGTAGTTGGGGTTTGGGTTTTGGGATACTTTTAGTTGGGGTAGGGTATTGGATACTGTAGTTGGGGGGGTATTGGATACTGTAGTTGGGGTGGGGTATTGGATACTGTAGTTGGGGTAGGGTATTGGATACTGTAGTTGGGGTAGGGTATTGGATACTGTAGTTGGGGTGGGGTATTGGATACTGTAGTTGGGGTGGGGTATTGGATACTGTAGTTGGGGTGGGGTATTGGATACTGTAGTTGGGGTGGGTATTGGATACTGTGGTTGGGGTAGGGTATTGGATACTGTAGTTGGGGTAGGTATTGGATACTGTAGTTGGGTATGGGTACTGTAGTTGGGTGGGGGTATGGTACTGTAGTTGGGGGTGGGGTATTGGTTACTGTAGTTGGGGTGGGGATATTAGTTATGTAGTTGGGTGGGTATTGGATACTGTATTTGGGGTAGGGTATTGGATACTGTAGTTGGGGTAGGGTTTTGGATACTGTATTTGGGTAGGGTTTATTGGATACGGTAGTTGGGGTGGGTATTGGATACTGTAGTTGGGGGTGGGTTGGATACTGTAGTTGGGGTGGGGTATTGGATACTGTAGTTGGGGTAGGTATTGGATAAACTTAGTTGGGTAGGGTATTGGATACTGTAGTTGGGGTGGGGTATTGGATACTGTAGTTGGGGGGGGTTTATTGGTACTGTAGTTGGGGTAGGGTATGGATACTGAGTTGGGGGGTTGGGTATGTACGTTTGGGTGGTCTTTGGGGATATGTGTTGGGTGGGTTTTGGATACTGTAGTGGGGTAGGGTTTTGGATATTTAGTTGGGTTTGGGTATGGACTGAGTGGGGTGGTTTTGGATACTGTAGTTGGGTGGGTATTGGATATGTATTTGGGTGGGTATAGGATACTGTAGTTGGGGGGGTATGGATAGTAGTTGGGGTGGTATATAGTATTGGGGTAGGTTTTGGATACTGTAGTTGGGGTAGGGTATTGGATACTGTAGTTGGGGTGGGGTATTGGATACTGTAGTTGGGGTAGGTATTGGATATATTTGGTGGGATGGATACTGTAGGGGGTAGGTATTGAATACTGTAGTTGGGGTAGGGTATTGGATACTGTAGTTGGGGTAGGGTATTGGATACTGTAGTTGGGGTAGGGTATTGGATACTGTAGTTGGGGTAGGGTATTGGATACTGTAGTTGGGGTAGGTATTGGATACTGTAGTTGGGGTAGGGTATTGGATACTGTGGTTGGGGTGGGGATTGGATACTGTAGTTGGGGTAGGGTATTGGATACTGTAGTTGGGGTAGGATATTGGATACTGTAGTTGGGGTAGGGTATTGAATACTGTAGTTGGGTAGGGTATTAGATACTATAGTTGGGGTAGGATATTGGATACTGTAGTTGGGGTAGGGTATTGGATACTGTAGTTGGGGTAGGGTATTGAATACTGTAGTTGGGGTAGGTATTGGATACTGTAGTTGGGGTTGGGGTATTGGATACTGTATGGGTGGGGTAGGGTATTTGGGGGTGGGTATTGTACTGTAGTGGGTGGGGATTAGATACTGTAGTTGGGTAGGGTATTGGATACTGTAGTTGGGGTGGGGTATTGGATACTGTAGTTAGGGTAGGGGTATTGGATACTGTAGTTGTGGTAGGGTATTGGATACTGTAGTTGTGGTAGGGTATTGGATACTGTAGTTGGGGTAGGGTATTGGATACTGTAGTTGGGGTAGGGTATTGGGTACTGTAGTTGGGGTAGGTATTAGATACTGTAGTTGTGGTAGGGTATTGGATACTGTAGTTGGGTGGGGTATTGGATACTGTAGTTGGGGGTAGGGTATTGGATACTGTAGGTGTGGTGGTAGGGTATTGGATACTGTAGTTAGGGTGGGTATTTGATACCTGTAGTTGTGGTAGGGGTATTGGATACTGTAGTTGTGGTAGGGTATTGGATACTGTAGTTGGGGTGGGGTATTGGATACTGTAGTTGTGGTAGGGTATTGGATACTGTAGTTAGGGTGGGGTATTTGATACTGTAGTTGGGGTGGGGTATTGGATACTGTAGTTTATATAGGGTATTGGATACTGTAGTTGGGGTAGGGTATTAAATACTGTAGTTTGGGTGGGGTATTGGATACTGTAGTTAGGGTGGGGTATTTGATACTGTAGTTGGGGTAGGGTATTTGATACTGTAGTTTATATAGGGTATTGGATACTGTAGTTGGGGTAGGGTATTAGATACTGTAGTTGGGGTGGGGTATTGGATACTGTAGTTAGGGTGGGGTATTAGATACTGTAGTTGTGGTAGGGTATTGGATACTGTAGTTGGGGTAGGGTATTTGATACTGTAGTTGGGGTGGGGTATTGGATACTGTAGTTAGGGTAGGGTATTGGATACTGTAGTTGGGGTAGGGTATTTGATACTGTAGTTGGGGTGGGGTATTGGATACTGTAGTTAGGGTGGGGTATTGGATACTGTAGTTGTGGTAGGGTATTGGATACTGTAGTTGGGGTAAGGTATTTGATACTGTAGTTGGGGTGGGGTATTGGATACTGTAGTTAGGGTAGGGTATTGGATACTGTAGTTGGGGTGGGGTATTGGATACTGTAGTTGGGTTGGGGTATTGGATACTGTAGTTGGGGTAGTGTATTGGATACTGTAGTTGGGGTAGGGTATTGGATACTGTAGTTGGGGTGGGGTATTGGATACTGTAGTTGTGGTAAGGTATTGGATACTGTAGTTGGGGTAGGGTATTTGATACTGTAGTTGGGGTGGAGTATTGGATACTGTAGTTAGGGTAGGGTATTGGATACTGTAGTTGGGGTAGGTTATTGGATACTGTAGTTGGGGTGGGGTATTGGATACTGTAGTTGGGGTAGGGTATTGGATACTGTAGTTGGGGTAGGGTATTGGATACTGTAGTTGGGGTAGGGTATTGGATACTGTAGTTGGGGTAGGGTATTGGATACTGTAGTTGGGGTAGGGTATTGGATACTGTAGTTGGGGTGAGGTATTGGATACTGTAGTTGGGGTGGGGTATTGGATACTGTAGTTGGGGTAGGGTATTGGATACTGTAGTTGGGGTAGGGTATTGGATACTGTAGTTGGGGTAGGGTATTGGATACTGTAGTTGGGGTAGGTTTATGGATACTGTAGTTGTGGTAGGGTATTGGATACTGTAGTCAGGGTGGGGTATTGGATACTGTAGTTGGGGTAGGGTATTGGATACTGTAGTCAGGGTGGGGTATTGGATACTGTAGTTGGGGTAGGTTTATGGATACTGTAGTTGTGGTAGGGTATTGGATACTGTAGTCGGGGTAGGGTATTTGATACTGTAGTTGGGGTAGGGTATTGGATACTGTAGTTGGGGTAGGTATTGGATACTGTAGTTAGGGTGGGGTATTGGATACTGTAGTTTGGGTAGGGTATTGGATACTGTAGTTGGGGTAGGTTATTGGATACTGTAGTTTGGGTAGGGTATTGGATACTGTAGTTGGGGTAGGGTATTAGATACTGTAGTTGGGGTGGGGTATTGGATACTGTAGTTGGGGTAGGGTATTGGATACTGTAGTTGGGGTAGGGTATTAGATACTGTAGTTGGGGTGGGGTATTGGATACTGTAGTTGGGGTAGGGTATTGAATACTGTAGTTGTGGTAGGGTATTGGATACTGTAGTTGGGGTAGGGTATTGGATACTGTAGTTGGGGTTGGGTATTGGATACTGTAGTTGGGGTTGGGTATTGGATACTGTAGTTGGGGTAGGGTATTGGATACTGTAGTTGGGTTGGGGTATTGGATACTGTAGTTGGGTTGGGGTATTGGATACTGTAGTTGGGGTAGGATATTGGATACTGTAGTTGGGGTAGGGTATTGGATACTGTAGTTGGGGTAGGGTATTGGATACTGTAGTTGGGATAGGGTATTGGATACTGTAGTTGGGTTGGGGTATTGGATACTGTAGTTGGGGTAGGATATTGGATACTGTAGTTGGGGTAGGGTATTGGATACTGTAGTTGGGGTGGGGTATTGGATACTGTAGTTAGGGTAGGGTATTAGATACTGTAGTTGGGGTAGGGTATTGGATACTGTAGTTGGGGTAGGGTATTGGATACTGTAGTTGGGGTAGGGTATTGGATACTGTAAGTTGGGTGGGGTATTTGATACTGTAGTTGGGGTGGGGTTTTGGATACTGTAGTTAGGGTGGGGTATTGGATACTGTAGTTTGGGGTAGGGTATTGGATACTGTAGTTGGGGTGGGGTATTGGATACTGTAGTTGGGGTAGGGTATTGGATACTGTAGTTGGGGTAGGGTATTGGATACTGTAGTTGGGGTAGGGTATTAGATACTGTAGTTGAAGTAGGGTATTGGATACTGTAGTAGGGGTGGGGTATTGCATACTGTAGTTGGGGTGGAGTATTGGATACTGTAGTTAGGGTGGGGTATTGGATACTGTAGTTGGGGTAGGGTATTGGATACTGTAGTTGGGGTAGGGTATTGGATACTGTAGTTGGGGTGGGGTATTGGATACTGTAGTTGGGATAGGGTATTGTATACTGTAGTTGTGGTAGGGTCTTGGATACTGTAGTTGGGGTAGGGTATTGGATACTGTAGTTGGGGTAGGGTATTAGATACTGTAGTTGGGGTTGGGTATTGGATACTGTAGTTGGGGTAGGGTATTAGATACTGTAGTTGGGGTTGGGTATTGGATACTGTAGTTGGGGTAGGGTATTAGATACTGTAGTTGGGGTTGGGTATTGGATACTATAGTTGGGGTAGGGTATTAGATACTGTAGTTGGGGTTGGGTATTGGATACTGTAGTTGGGGTAGGGTATTAGATACTGTAGTTGGGGTTGGGTATTGGATACTGTAGTTGGGGTAGGGTATTAGATACTGTAGTTGGGGTTGGGTATTGGATACTATAGTTGGGGTAGGGTATTGGATACTGTAGTAGGGGTAGGGTATTGGATACTGTAGTAGGGGTAGGGTATTGGATACTGTAGTTGGGGTAGGGTATTGGATACTGTAGTTGGGGTAGGGTATTGGATACTGTAGTTGGGGTAGGGTATTGGATACTGTAGTTGGGGTAGGGTATTGGATACTGTAGTTGGGGTAGGGTATTGGATACTGTAGTTGGGGTAGGGTATTAGATACTATAGTTGGGGTAGGGTATTGGATACTATAGTTGGGGTAGGGTATTGGATACTGTAGTTGGGGTAGGGTATTGGATACTGTAGTTGGGGTAGGGTATTGGATACTGTAGTTGGGGTAGGGTATTGGATACTGTAGTTGGGGTAGGGTATTAGATACTGTAGTTGGGGTAGGGTATTAGATACTGTAGTTGGGGTAGGGTATTGGATACTGTAGTTGGGGTAGGGTATTGGATACTGCAGTTAGGGTAGGGTATTGGATACTGTAGTTGTGGTAGGGTATTGGATACTGTAGTTGGGGTAGGGTATTGGATACTGTAGTTGGGGTAGGGTATTGGATACTGTAGTTGGGGTAGGGTATTGGATACTGTAGTTGAGGTTGGGGTATTGGATACTGTAGTTTATGTAGGGTATTGGATACAAGGAAAGTTATTTGACCAGAATAGATATCGGACAGCAGGCAACAGATAGATAGTTTTGGGTGGTTTTAAAAAGTGATTTTATAAGATGTGTCATGGACTGTTTATCCTGACTTACATTGGTATGTTATTTTTTTTCCTTTCATCAAAACAGAAATGTTTTGGCAGAGATTGGAGAACTGATATGATGTCTTTGTCACAGAAAATAATTAGATGATGTATGTTGGGGAATCCCTTTTCACTGAGAAATTCCAAACCAACTTCTGACAAACAGACTTTACAGAAGATTTCACAATGTTGGCAAAACAAAGCCGATTCAAGTAGAAGTATTTAGTGGTAGGTAGAAAGTTTTCCGATCCAGCTATTTCTGGGAGTCGCTGATTGATACTACAGACTCCTACATGTATGTTTTTCTATTCTCTAACTGAAAGAGAATACAAACCATCACGTTAAGTTAACCATATTTTTAAAACTCTAACTTTGTATTATGAGTTAGGAACTGTTTGTGAGGTAACATGCGATAATGAGCGATGTTTGGGAGATAAAGAATTGATCAATCACACTTCATTAACAACAAACAGAGCTTGAGGGGTATATCTGTAATCAGCTAATTTGGCATTTTAATTGTCACACTGCCTCCGTAGGTGTAACTCAAGTTTTACACCTGTCCTGATAATCTGTCTACAGGTGAAATACCTGGGTATGACCTTCAAACTTTTGTCAGAGATGAAAGTTAATTAAGGATGGATTTCTGTCCATGCATTTGTTATTTTGTTGAAAAGGTGACCTTTGACCTTTCCTGTTCTATATATAACCTTGTTAGGGGTGTTTTAATTGTTTTACACTATTCATTATCATTAAGCTATCCTGGTCAACAAAAGTGATTAATACATGTTCACATATTGGTGTATGTTTTTTGTGAAATAAATAAATGAACAAAAAACTAGTTCACATGGGTGTGCCACTTCAGACTTTTCCTGGGTAAATAGTCCCTGGGACTAACCATAAAGAAATGGTAAGCATTTCCACCTCACGGTTTTTTTGCCCAAGAATTGCTCATCAGCTAATATCTAATACTGGATTATCTCCCCCTGGTTTGAAACTTACGGTCTCTAGAATCTGACATATCCCAGAGATCAAAATCATACAGCTCAATTCTATTTTTGATTTTAATATTCTAGAGACAGGGGGCCAGTCTGCCTCCTCATAACCAAATATACAATTTCTGAGAATTAAAAGTTTTAGCAAAATCATGCTACTGATATTGGCCCCAGGGTATACCCTCACATCCTGGAGATTGAGTCCCAGGTTTGCATCATAATCATCTTGAGGAATATTATACTACTATTTCAAATGTAGGTCACTATGTCATTTGGAGTTGAGAACTTATGATATTGAAATGATCACCCACAATCATCATGAAACTTTATTTGGTAGGCTATTGTCCAATTTTACAAGCATTAAAACGATGTTTAGTAAATCTTTTTCTCCATGATAATGTATCCAACTTTTATTATGGCCCAAAGAGGATAATATTGTCATGTTAACACTTGTGTGGCATCGTTACATTTCTCATTAAAGCTATACAGAAAAATGAAAGAATGCTCTGTAGCTACATTGTCGTTAATATTGATGTTATCATAATTAAACATAATACATGTCCCATGGGCCTTTTCATTTATAACTTGAATTTTGAATGAACACATTACACAAGTATTTGATTGCTGTGTGTATGGACATGGAGTTCTTCAAGGTCATTATATGGTACTTCAGTTTATTGAAATGAGTTGTGAAGGTCAAGCCCCAATGATCAAAGCTGGCAGAAATAACTTGCCCATTCAGATGCCAGAATGCATATCAATAATAGGGGTCTTAATTAGGAACACTTAAATGGAATAACAAGACTTAACCTTAGTAGATGTAAAAACGTAATCAACACAAGCTGAATGTGAAAAGGACACATTTAGAAAGTCGTTACTTTTGTGAATACACCTTTACAAACGTCATTAAATTAAATCGTACACTACATGTTGAGGTGCCTGGAGCTGGTAGGCTACGGAGGTGTGCCTTAGTTATTTTGTGCGGTTATAATTAAAAGGAGATCGTAGGAGGGAGAAGAGGGAGCTTGACATGTCTAGAAGGGGTCAGTAATGAGATAAAGTAGGGGCTAGTAATAAGATAAAGTAGGGGCTAGTAATGAGATAAAGTAGGGACTAGTAATGAGATAAAGTAGGGGCTAGTAATGAGATAAAGTAGGGGCTAGTAATGAGATAAAGTAGGGGCTAGTAATTAGATAAAGTAGGGGCTAGTAATGAGATAAAGTAGGGGCTAGTAATGAGACAAAGTAGGGACTAGTAATGAGATGAAGTTGGGGCTAGTAATGAGACAAATTAGGGGCTAGTAATGAGATAAAGTAGGGGCTAGTCATGAGATAAAGTAGGGGCTAGTAATGAGATAAAGTAGGGGCTAGTAATGAGATAAAGTAGGGGCTAGTAATGAGATAAAGTAGGGGCTAGTAATTAGATAAAGTAGGGGCTAGTAATTAGATAAAGTAGGGGCTAGTAATGAGATAAAGTAGGGGCTAGTAATGAGACAAAATAGGGGCTAGTAATGAGATAAAGTAGGGGCAAGTAATGAGATAAAGTTGGGGCTAGTAAGGAAGTACATTGTATAGGAGCTTGAGATAAAGTAGGGGCTAGTAATTAGATAAAGTAGGGGCTAGTAATTAGATAAAGTAGGGGCTAGTAATGAGATAAAGTAGGGGCTAGTAATGAGACAAAATAGGGGCTAGTAATGAGATAAAGTAGGGGCAAGTAATGAGATAAAGTTGGGGCTAGTAAGGAAGTACATGGTATAGGAGCTTGAGATAAAGTAGGGGGTAGTAATGAGATAAAGTAGGGGCTAGTAATTAGATAAAGTAGGGGCTAGTAATGAGATAAAGTAGGGGCTAGTAATTAGATAAAGTTGGGACTAGTAAGGAAGTACATGGTATAGGAGCTTGAGATAAAGTAGGGGCTAGTAATGAGATAAAGTAGGGGCTAGTAAAGAAGTATAGGAGCTTGAAAGACTAGGGATTAGGTTTCTTAGATTTAAGGGGGAGATAATTCAGCAAACAAAAAATTACTTATAGTACAAGGGGCAGTACAGGTAAGGCTGTACTATATACATAAGGGGCTTTTCATATATATGTTTATATGACAGCCTGGTTAGGCCTTTGGAGGGTCTATATTAGAGAAATAACAGCCTGGTTAGACCTTTGGAGGGTCTAAATTAGATATAAGAGTCTGATAAGATCTATGGACGGTCTATATAAGATATAACAGTCTGGTAAGACCTTTGGGGGTCTATATTAGATATAACAGCCTGGTCAGACCTTTGGAGGGTCTATATTAGATATAACAGCCTGGTTAGGCATTAGGAGGGTCTATATTAGATATAACAACCTGGTTAGACCTTTGGAGGGTCTTTATTAGATATAACAGCCTGGTTAGGCCTTTGAAGGGTCTTTATTAGATATAAAAGCCTGGTAAGGCCTTTGGGGGTCTGTATTAGATATAACAGTCTGGTAAGGCCTTTGGGGTGTCTATATTAGATATAACATTCTGGTCAGACCTTTGGAGGGTCTATATTAGATATAACAGCCTGGTAAGGCCTTTGGGGGTCTGTATTAGATATAACCGTCTGGTAAGGCCTTTGGAGGGTCTATATTAGATATAACAGCCTGGTTAGGCCTTTGGAGGTCTATATTAGATATAACAGCCTGGTTAGGCCTTTGGGGGTCTAAATTAGATATAACAGTCTGGTAAGGCTTTTTTCGGTCTATATTAGATATAACAGTCTGGTTAGGCCTTTGGGGGTCTATATTAGATATAACAGTCTGGTAAGGCCTTTGGAGGGTCTATATTAAATATAACAGTCTGGTCAGAACTTTGGAGGGTCTATATTAGATATAACAGTCTGGTTAGGCCTTTAAAGGGTCTATATTAGATATAACAGATTTGTAAGGTCTTTGGAGGGTCTATATTAGATATAACAGCCTGGTAAGGCCTTTGGAGGTCTATATTAGATATAACAGCCTGGTTAGGCCTTAGGAGGGTCTATATTAGATATAACAGTCTGGTAAGGCCTTTGGAGGGTCTATATTAGATATAACAGTCTGGTTAGGCCTTTAAAGGGTCTATATTAGATATAACAGATTGGTAAGGCCTTTGGGGGTCTATATTAGATATAACAGTCTGGTAAGACCTTTGGAGGTCTATATGAGATATAATAGTCTGGTAAGACCTTTGGAGGGTCTATATTAGATATAACAGCCTGGTTAGGTTTTTGGGGGTCTATATTAGATATAACAGCCTAGTTAAGCCTTTGGAGGGTCTATATTAGAAATAACATCCTGGTAAGGCCTTTGGAGGGTCTATATTAGATAAAACACTGCCTGGTAAGGCCTTTGGAGGTCTATATTAGATATAACAGTCTGGTTAGGCCTTTGGAGGATCTATATTAGATATAACAGCCTGGTTAGACCTTTGGAGGGTCTATATTAGATATTACAGTCTTGTAAGATCTATTGAGGGTCTGTATTAGATAAAACAGCCTGGTAAGGCCTTTTGATGGTCTATATTAGATATAACAGCCTAGTTAGGCCTTTGGAGGGTCTATATTAGATATAACAGCCTGGTTAGACCTTTGGAGGGTCTATATTAGATATAACAGTCTTGTAAGATCTATTGAGGGTCTATATTAGATATAACAGCCTGGTTAGGCCTTTGGAGGTCTATATTAGATATAACAGCCTGGTAAGGCCTTTGGAGGGTCTATATTAGATAAAACAGCCTGGTAAGGTCTTTGGAGGGTCTATATTAGATATAACAGCCTGGTAAGGCCTTTGAGGGTCTGTATTAGATATAACAGTCTGGTAAGGCCTTTTGAGGGTCTAAATTAGATATAACAGTCTGGTAAGGCCTTTTGAGGTCTATATTAGATATAACAGTCTGGTAAGGCCTTTGGGGGTCTGTATTAGATATAACCGTGTGGTAAGGCCTTTGGAGGTCTATATTAGATATAACAGTCTGGTTAGGCCATTGGGGGGTCTATATTAGATATCACAGTCTGGTAAGGCTTTTTGCGGTCTTTATTATATATTACAGTCTGGTTAGGCCTTTAGGGGTCTATATTAGATATAACAGTCTGGTTAGGCCATTGGGGGGTCTTTATTAGATAAAACAGTCTGGTAAGGCCTTTGGGGGTCTATATTAGATAAAACAGTCTGGTAAAGCCTTTTGGGGGTCTTTATTAGGTACAACAGCCTGGTAAGACCTTTGGAGGGTCTATATTAGATAAAACAGCCTGGTAAGGCCTTTGGGGGTCTATATTAGATATAACAGCCTGGTAAGACCTTTGGAGGGTCTATATTAGATATAACAGCCTGGTAAGACCTTTGGAGGGTCTATATTAGATATCACATCCTGGTAAGACCTTTGGAGGGTCTATATTAGATATCACATCCTGGTAAGACCTTTGGGGGTCTATATTAGATATCACATCCTGGTAAGACCTTTGGAGGGTCTATATTAGATATCACATCCTGGTAAGACCTTTGGGGGTCTATATTAGATATCACATCCTGGTAAGACCTTTGGAGGGTCTATATTAGATATAACAGCCTGGTTTGGCCTTTGGAGGGTCTATATTAGATACAACAGTCTGGTAAGGCCTTTGCGGGTCTATATTAGATATAACAGTCTGGTAAGGCCTTTGGAGGTCTAAATTAGATATAATAGTCTGGTAAGGCCTTTGGAGGGTCTATATTAGATATAACAGTCTGGTGAGACCTTTGGGGGTCTATATTAGATATAACAGTCTGGTAAGGCCTTTGGAGGGTCTATATTAGATAAAACAGCCTGGTAAGACCTTTGGGGGTCTATATTAGATATAACAGCCTGGTTAGGTCTTTGGAGAGTCTATATTAGATATAACAGTCTGGTAAGGCCTTTGGAGGTCTATATTAGATATAACAGTCTGGTTAGGCCTTTGGAGGTCTATATTAGATATAACTGTCTGGTAAGGCCTTTGGAGGGTCTATATTAAATATAACAGCCTGGTAAGACCTTTGGAGGGTCTTTATTAGATATAACAGCCTGGTAAGACCTTTGCAGGGTCTATATTAGATAAAACAGCCTGGTAAGGCCTTTGGGGGTCTATATTAGATATAACAGTCTGGTAAGGCCTTTGCAGGGTCTATATTAGATAAAACAGCCTGGTAAGGCCTTTGGGGGGTCTATATTAGATAAAACAGCCTGGTAAGGCCTTTGAAGGTCTATATTAGATATAACCGTCTGGTAAGGCCTTTGGAGGGTCTATATTAAATAAAACATTGTGGTAAGGCCTTTTGGGTGTCTTTATTAGATACAACAGCCTGGTTAGGCCTTTGGGGGTCTATATTAGATAAAACAGCCTAGTAAGGCCTTTGGGGGTCTATATTAGATATAACAGTCTGGTAAGGCCTTTGCAGGGTCTATATTAGATAAAACAGCCTGGTAAGGCCTTTGGGGGTCTTTATTAGATACAACAGCCTGGTTAGGCCTTTGGGGGTCTATATTAGATAAAACAGCCTAGTAAGGCCTTTGGGGGTCTATATTAGATATAACAGTCTGGTAAGGCCTTTGCAGGGTCTATATTAGATAAAACAGCCTGGTTAGGCCTTTGGGGGGTCTATATTAGATAAAACAGTCTGGTAAGGCCTTTGAAGGTCTATATTAGATATATGAGCTGGTAATTTAGGGAAACATGTGATAGCAAAAGACATTTGGATATAAACCATGTTTCAGATGCATGCAGACCAAGAAATAAGTATAAATAAAAGCATATCAAATTTACAGGGCTAGACTGTTGGCCTTGACACCTGATGGATGACCACTAAATGAGTCTATCCCAGGCAGTCTGTAACTCGACATTTTACCATTGTCTACATCATTACCATTGTGTTGTATTTTCTGTCATATGATAAAAACTAAAATGTTAGAATAAAAAAGAAATCTAATACTATTTCTTGTGCTGAAAGAAATTTAAAACTTTTGTTTAACATCAGTGTATTTAAGTTTGAGATGTTATGAGAGCTTTATTTCTATACATACCCATAAATAACCGGTACATTACCATATCTCTACCTTGACATTTTATAGCCATATTTTCGTTTCAAAGACTTGATAAAAACGTTTCAGGTTGCTGTGGAAACACTTTGGTGGGATTGAGTGGGTCCAGCTTAACATTTGAATTTCAATGTAAGAGTGGAGATGAAATTTTCCCCCTGTCCCCGTCGGTGTCTAATTTTGTTGAAGTTTTTTTTTATTAAGTTCAGTTTACTGTTGGGTGCTGTTTTGTGTGGGTGCTCTGCTAATATGTCTATTACAGTGGGCATGTGTACAATTTTATTAGCTCATGCCATGGCGCAGCATCTCTCGTCTGTCTGTCCGTCTGTCATCCATCAACATTTCGTTTAAATCGCTTCTAGTCATGAACGACTGAATGAAATTTGACCAAATTTGGCCAGAAACACCCTTGGGGAAAGAGGAGCAGATTTTGCATAAATGGTTACTGGGTTCATTAATTAGGCATTTCATATCTTAATAAGTTTCTAAAATTTTAGTGTAAGAAATTTGTGATAATTGTCACTGGTGATCTTACTCAGCTTAGCAATCATTGATTGCACGTGTTTGTTCATGCAGTTACTTCCCCTTTCTCCACTCTTCAGTCAGGCAGGTGCAACCCTTTGTTGATATTTTATAATATATATCAAATGTCACATATGTGTAAAGAATACAAGTTATAATGATGATACTCGACTTCTTCGTAGAGTGCTTCTAACTAAATAAACAAACACTGACTATCACTATTATAAATACAAACTACAATGTATTCAGGCACGTTTTTATATTTTATATAAAGGTTTATTTCCACAATATAACCAGACATGAATTATTTTATTTTCAAAGATATCCAAAGATGAGTGCCGCTAAGATGTTGGCCGACTCCACCCAGGGAGATCCCCTGACAGACACTGCCCCGGGGGTGGAGACCAAGAGGAGAAAGTCTCATGAAAAAAGGAAAGCAAAGAAACAGAAGAAAGAAACAAAGAAAAAGGTAGGACGGACAAAAACTTAGAATTTCAAATCAAAGTAAATTTTAGACATCAATAAGGTTGTTATCAGCTTTGATTTGATATTCTCGTGTTCGGTGCATGAATAAACAAAAGAGTTCTTGTAGCAATGTTTTCAAAACATGCCAAACACAGTGTACTTAAAACAAACAGATCTGCTGTCAGATGTTTGTTTGATGCTAAAAATAATTGTGTCAGAAAATAAATGAAATCACAGTTGAGATATTACAATTTTCAGGGGAGATCACTCCAATTAGAAAATAAAACGGAGGATTGGTTGAGCTGACTACTGATAAAGGCTTGTTAACGTGTGATGTATTACGTTTATAGAGTAAATGTATGTACTGTTGTGTGTGTGAACCCGAACACATGATTCAACCTCACTCACTACCCCTTCACGTCAATCCTACGTAAATAAATCTACTGTAGAAGGGTTATGTCCACCTCTGAATTGAGCAAGCATTTTCTATCTGATATGTATGTATTAATGAGATACATCTCCAATTTACAGAATTCATTGTAGACAGCTGATGAAACATTGCATGTTTAACAAGATTTCTCTTGAAATAAGTGTACAATCACACCCTAAAACCTGCAAAAAAAAAAATCAACATAATGCAATATTTTAACTTACTCTCAAGATTACATACCCATAACAAGTATTAAAAGATTTAAAAAAGATATTAACTGGGTGTTTTTTGTCAAGAAGGAAAGACATATTTTCTTATTATATCATGAGTTGGAAAAAGCTTGAAAATGGGACAAATACACAGACAATAGGAAAAAATGGACAATAGGAATTTTGCGTGGTAAAAAAAAAAAAAGTTTCCAAACAAGAAACTCTTGCCCAACAGACAGTTAGAAGATTTTTGCTGATGTTCTTTCCATCACAATAAGGAAAATAAAAAACAAATAAATTGTCATAGCTTTAACTGTTGTCTTATTGTTTTACACTGCCATGGACCTGTAATAAACAGGTATAGAAAAAACATCTCAATGCATATTCTGTCTGGAAAAATATTACTCCAAAGTCAGCCAGCGGCGAGGAGTTTCCTTGATTGTACCATCCTTTGTGAGAATGATACACTCACAAGGTATTGCCATAGATTGTAATAGTGATATCACCGAAATGTTGGAGAATACTGTTAGAACAAATCAAATTCATAAAAATTGTCTAAAATGTACATCCAAGAATTTTTGGAAATTTGTCTTTGTCATACATTTGTTTATCTTCCATTTTTTTTCCGTTGGAATTTACTTTCAAATTTGTATTCTTTTATAATGAAAAATAGTTTTCGGTTTAAGATTTGGCAAGATGTATTTGGCAAACATGTAACTTTTGACATTGTTCCAATGTGTTATTGAGTATTTGGTGGTAGACATTTTTTCCTTAAGTCAGACAAATGAAATTATACCAAGAAGCAGGGATTTCAACAATTCAAACACCGCCTCAATTACTCCTGGGGTAATGGGGCTTTATTCCAGAAAAATCCACAAATTTCATTAATTTTGTCCATTTCCCTTTTTTCAGGGATATTAACACACCAAGTGTTTGAGCATGTCTGGAGTACGGCATCGGTCGAGTAGTCCGATTTGGCCAGCCCATCTAACTGGTCGCTATTCTCCATTTCAATTCCTTGCTACTTATGTAATAAGGTACAAAATGAAGGAAAGACCTTTCTTGCCTGCCACAGAGAGATGGGGTTTGAAAATTATAGCCTGGTCTTAATGCTCCCTCACATTAAAGTGCTCAAATCCTGTTTTTAGTCTGGAATCTACAAGTTTATACCGGTGATTGTCATTTGCTTCTGTGAGTCATGGAAGGCTTGACATGTACCATGTACAGTGTCTCCATTCTTTGATACTCTCTCTGAATGCATGCAATTGTATAGTTCTGTGAGGACGTTATTACAAAATAATTCTAACTTAGATCACCAAATATCGCATTGGAACTCCGACCTGGAGAGCTATCATGCACTTCAGTTCTGTGAAGATTACAACTGAAATTTCAGTCACTTTAAAACCTGCTCTCTTCCAATACCTTTGAACGATGCCTTAAAACCAATGTTGAAGCGCTCTCTTTGATTACGTGAATTTAGCTTGCTAACAATTTAAAGTGCACTCCAGCAGGCTGCCGGTGCATTGCCGCGCGCCTGGCTAGACAGGCTGATGGTGGCTCTGTCACTCGCCCCTTACATGCGTTGTCACTGAACATCTAACCATTGTTTTCTATCCCCACCTTAACCAGCAACGATAAATCTCAATCACTCACCATTTTGTAGTTTTTTTCATCCTCAATTTTTTCAATGGAATAAAAAAATAATCGAAAATTTGTTAGATTAAGTTTCTTACATGAAATTGGAAATAGAATAAAGTAAATGGAATGTTGGAGCTGAGCCTCGAGGCGGGTGTCAGACCCACTTACATAGCTCGGTGACAAGCTGAGCCGGAGCGCCATCATCCAGTATGGGACTAGGCTATAAAACTCAATAAATTCTCTTCCCTTAAAGTTTTAACTCTTTAGGAATTGACAGACAACTCGACACAAGCTATCAGCACCAGGTTGAATTGGCTCTTTCGTGGGGTGCAGGGCTGCGGATGCTGGATTGCAGTACTAGTTGCATGAGGCTCACCGTACTCACATCTCACACTTTGGCAGCTACTGTCAAAATGGATTATGTTTAAAATTGAGTGAAGTGTGGGGAAATTGTGTATGAAATTTTATGCCAAACAAGGTTTTGTCTGCCACGTCTAATTGACACCTGGCACTTAAATTTGAAATTGATTTGACTTCGTTTCATGACACCTAGAAGGACCACCATCATTTAAGCATTTCTGAACTGCTGGTTTTTCAGTCCTGTGGGGTTTGAACATGACTTTTGACTCCTGCGAGCAGCATATCAGCCATGAAAGAGCGAGGACATGTGCTCTGGTTATATAATGCACCAAAAGAGGAACAACGAGGAAAAATGACTTACAAGTCGGCACTTAAATCACGATTGTGTTTCTTGTAACAAGATTCCCTGTGAATCACGAAATATGACAGATTACACACACACAAATTCTTCACAGAGATTAGATTAATTCTAGTTGTAATTGCCATATTTCAAGACATCCTGAGTGCCAGCATTAGAATTTTGAGAGAATGCAAAACTTCAATTTAGATTCTAATTATGGCGAATTAGTGGTTTTATTTGAAATTTCATTTCCCTTTTTTGTAATTTTGATACGTGTGTCATAGCTGGAATGACTCATTGTTTCTGTAAAGAATTTGACATCTTCACTTCCTTTGAATTGATTGTGAAATTTAAATAAAGCCATCGGTTTGATCTAATTTAAGTTGGTGCTTTCGAGTCATCTTTGTTTCTCAGCGGCCGCCATTTATTTTGCCAGCTGTCGAGTTACAAGGCTTCCTAATCATCTAAACCTCTGGCCGGTTACAGCAATTTAATTTTTAAAATGCCTCCTGAGATAATTTGCAGCAAATGTAAAATGGTCTTTGTGTCCAGTGAGAGAGCCCAACAACCACAAAAATCAATGCTTTTTTTTAATGTGCTTCATTGCCAAACACAAAGACATCAATTTTTGATAATGGCAACTTGGGTTGAAATTGGTATGCATTATTGATGGCAATTTCAGGAATCAATTTTAGTTGCAAAAAAAAATTGAAAGAATGGCTTTAAGATTTTAATGTGTCAATTACTGTTATGTTGTGGACGAAGGACCACCTGCAAGGTAGCCAAGCTAGGCAATAAAATCAGTATTAGGTTTCAAACATTCAACATTTTAATAGAATTCTCAATTTGTTTTTAATGAGTTGGATTTATATTGACGATTAAAAAATTGGGGATAATTTTCTCAAAGCAAAGAAACGAGCTTCAATGGAGGGATATTTTTTCTACAAAATCTAATTCAATAACTAGTAACAATGGACGATGGTGGCAGTACATGTAACAGAACAGCCCTCTATAATTACGGTGGAGGAAGATTATATTGGTCTGAATTATGCTGCTGGCAGTGGACAGATGCTCTATAATATCTACTGGTGATAAATATTGCAAATATTTCAAATTACCCTACCTGTTTGACCAGGTAAGCAGTCATTTTGTTTAATTAAAATATTCAAATTGGCCACCCCTGTGTGGTAGGCTATAATTAGTAACTTGGTAACCCTACTAGCACCCTAATTATAGTCCTTTGTGGATGGCAGGGTGGGGACCACAATACAAGGAGTCGTCTCCAAGGCAATATATTCTATTACCACAATCTGATTGGATGGATTGTTATATAACACACAAAACTACAAATACGAACATTGATAACATAATGTCATCATCTAGTTACTATCACACTAATTATCTACTGATACTGATAATGTGGTGTATAATACTGTAGTGTATTATACTGATACTGTAGTGTATTATACTGATACTGTAGTGTATTATACTGTATTGTATTATACTGATACTGTAGTGTATTATACTGTATTGTATTATACTGATACTGATAATGTGGTGTATAATACTGTAGTGTATTATACTGATACTGTAGTGTATTATACTGTATTGTATTATACTGATACTGTAGTGTATTATACTGATACTGTAGTGTATTATACTGTATTGTATTATACTGATACTGTAGTGTATTATACTGTAGTGAATTATACTGTAGTGTATAATACTGTAGTGTATTATACTGTAGTGTATTATACTGTAGTGTATTATACTGGAGTGTATTATACTGTAGTGTATTATACTGTAGTGTATTATACTGATACTGTAGTGTATTATACTGTAGTGTATTATACTGTAGTGTATTATACTGTAGTGTATTATACTGTAGTGTATTATACTGTAGTGTATTATACTGATACTGTAGTGTATTATACTGTAGTGTATTATACTGTAGTGTATTATACTGTAGTGTAATATACTGTAGTGTATTATACTGTAGTGTATTATACTGTAGTGTATTATACTGGAGTGTATTATACTGATACTGTAGTGTATTATACTGATACTGTAGTGTATTATACTGATAGTGTAGTGTATTATACTGTAGTGTATTATACTGATACTGTAGTGTATTATACTGATACTGTAGTGTATTAAACTGTAGTGTATTATACTGGAGTGTATTATACTGATACTGTAGTGTATTATACTGATACTGTAGTGTATTATACTGATACTGTAGTGTATTATACTGATACTGTAGTGTATTATACTGTAGTGTATTATACTGTAGTGTATTATACTGGAGTGTATTATACTGTAGTGTATTATACTGTAGTGTATTATACTGTAGTGTATTATACTGATACTGTAGTATATTATACTGTAGTGTATTATACTGATACTGTAGTGTATTATACTGTAGTGTATTATACTGATACTGTAGTGTATTATACTGTAGTGTATTATACTGATACTGTAGTGTATTATACTGTTACTGTAGTGTATTATACTGATACTGTAGTGTATTATACTGATAGTGTAGTGTATTATACTGTAGTGTATTATACTGATACTGTAGTGTATTATACTGATACTGTAGTGTATTAAACTGTAGTGTATTATACTGTAGTGTATTATACTGTAGTGTATTATACTGATACTGTAGTGTATTATACTGATACTGTAGTGTATTATACTGATACTGTAGTGTATTATACTGAAAATGTAGTGTATTATACTGATACTGTAGTGTATAATACTGTAGTGTATTATACTGATACTGTAGTGTATTATACTGATACTGTAGTATATTGTACTGATACTGTAGTGTATTATACTGATACTGTAGTGTATTATACTGATAATGTAGTGTATTATACTGATACTGTAGTGTATAATACTGTAGTGTATTATACTGATACTGTAGTGTATTATACTGATACTGTAGTATATTGTACTGATACTGTAGTGTATTATACTGATACTGTAGCGTATTATACTGATACTGTAGTGTATTATACTGATACTGTAGTATATTATACTGATACTGTAGTATATTATACTGATACTGTAGTGTATTATACATTGTGTACTGAAGTTGATATTTATAGGCGACGTCCATCTTTGCTGATAGTATGTTTGATAATTCATTATTTTTAGGAATGCATGTTGTAAGTTGAAAAAAGCATGGTTATACATACTTGATTAGAAAAATAAAAACCTATGTTAATTTCACGGTAGTTCCACACTAATGGTACTGGCTTCCACTTCACAGAGAATAAATGATATCTCCAGACAAAATTGATAAGACCTAAAATTAAATCAGATTAAACTTTAACAGCTGATTGCATGTTCATTGATATATGACTAATATTTTATGTGTAAAATTGAATTAATTTGACGGCTTCTGAGCCGATCTTTGCCACGAGTGCCAGTTATCATACCATGGAACTTCCGTAACGGAATAATCAAAGGTCTACCTGGGGAAATAAGAGCAGTTGTGTTAGGTTCAAGGTTGCAATGATGGACATATAGAGGCAGATATCTGTGACACCTTACCAAAATAGGACATCTGTTATAGCCACTGCTCCAGGCACTTCAACTATACAATGCAAAATGTTTACCAAGTTCTTGCTTGATGACTTGATAAGGTGGACATTGTTTTTGTTCTGTCCTGTAAACTGTTGGCCTGAACATCATAGTAACAAGGTCTGTCTATACTGCCTGATGTTGACCACTGTATCTACTTGTTCTGCCATACGACCCAATAATTGACAAATGTCGGTCATATTTCTGTCAAGATAACCTCAAAACTGACCAATGCATATCCCATATCTGTCCAGATAACCTCAAAACTGACCAATGCCTATCCCATATCTGTCCAGATAACCTCAAAACTGACCAATGCCTATCCCATATCTGTCCAGATAACCTCAAAACTGACCTGTGTCTATCCTATTACTGTCCAGATAACCTCAAAACTGACCAATGCCTATTATTCTTTTTTGTCCATATAACCTCAAAACTGACCAAAACCTCAAAACTGACCAATGCTTATCCTATCTCTGTCCAGATAACCTCAAAACTGACCAATGCCTATCCTATTTCTGTCCAGATTACCTGAAAACTGACCAATGCTATCCTATATCTGTCCAGATAACCTCAAAACTGACCAAAACCTCAAAACTGACCAATGCTTATCCTATTTCTGTCTTGATAACCTCAAAACTGACCGATGCCTATCCTATAACTGTCCAGATAACCTCAAAACTGACCAATGCCTATCCTATTTCTGTCCAGATAACCTCGAAACTGACCTGTGCCTATCCTATTACTGTCCAGATAACCTTAAAACTGACCAATGCCTATCATTCTATTTGTCCATATAACCTTAAAACTGACCAATGCTTATCCTAATTTCTGTCCAGATAACCTCGAAAATGACCAATGCCTATCCTATTTCTGTCCAGATAACCTCGAAAATGACCAATGCCTATCCTATTTCTGTCCAGATAACCTCAAAACTGACCTGTGCCTATCCTAATTTCTGTCCAGATAACCTTGAAAATGACCAATGCTTATCCTATTTCTGTCCAGATAACTTCAAAACTGACCAATGCCTATATATCCTATTACTGTCCAGATAACCTAGACACTGACCAATGCCTATCCTAGTTCTAAGTGTAGCATTCCTGATACTATCACTTGAGGTATCTATTGACTCTGGGTGCCAGTATAGGTAACACTCTAGCCTTTCGCCTGAGTGGCTTGGGTTTGATTCCCTGATCAGACGTGAAGAGGGATGGGTGACCTACCTGGCCACATGGGTTTTCTCTGGACCTGCCTGGCCACATGGGTTTTCTCTTGACCTGCCTGGCCACATAGGTTTTCTCTGGACCTGCCTGGCCACATAGGTTTTCTCTGGACCTGCCTGGCCACATGGGTTTTCTCTGGACCTGCCTGGCCACATGGGTTTTCTCTGGACCTGCCTGGCCACATGGGTTTTCTTTGGACCTGCCTGGCCACATGGGTTTTCTCTGGACCTACCTGGCCACATGGGTTTTCTCTGGACCTACCTGGCCACATGGGTTTTCTCTGGACCTACCTAGCCACATGGGTTTTCTCTGGACCTACCTGGCCACATGGGTTTTCTCTGGACCTACCTGGCCACATGGGTTTTCTCTGGACACTTTGGTTTCCTCCGATACTACGACCCCTTACTCTTTAATCCGAGGCAATTAGAGAGATTGATATAAGTTGATATAGCTTAATTGTTGTGACTTCAAAATACAACGACAGGTCAGGTTTATTGATTCTGCTATTTTGATTGGCTAATATTTATATAGGCCAGGGGATATTCCTGTTCAAAATTGCTTCTGGTATTTTTCGCTAAAAAAATACATTAATCTCTTTCTTACAATCTAGTCTAGAATAAAATGGTCAGTTGTCAAAATGGTTGCTTGTATGTATATCTATATTAAAAACAATTCTACATATGCCGTGGGTTGTGAATTGAATGTTTCAAGGAGACACATGAGGTTTTCATTATTTTCAACATCAGGGCAGTGAATTGACCACTCTTAAATTTCATGAGCGCAGCCTAGTGGAGAGAAAGGGTACTAAGGCAGGTAATCCTGTCTATTCTCTCATCCTATCTTAATGAGTGTCTTAATTATATGAGACATTCAAAAATATCAAACCAGTCTCCTTAAAAGGTTAAAATCAGCAGATAATCAAGTTCCTTGAATTAATTGGTTTGATTTTTAACCTTTAAATGTGAATATGTTACTTACAGTACTTGGTGGCAATTATATAAGAAGGATTGTAGTGATTAGATTCATTATATCTCCCATCCCCTTACCTCGGAGGACATGGGTGACCATTTTCAGTAATAAAATTAATTAATTGTTTTGGAAATATTTACCCCCATATACATGTTAAATTCTGGAAAAAACAGCTGTTTCAGTGTTTCAGGAATGGGACGCTTTAATTCATCCATGGGACTGTACATGCATCATTGTGGGGGATTGTTCTTAGTATTTTTATCAATTTTTTTTTTTTTTTTTAAATTGATCATCGTCTGCCCCCAGGAATGTCTTTGTGTAATTTGAGCCTGCTTAGAAATATTGGCTTTTCTAATTTGTGTATAAGTGACCTGCAGGAATGTAATTGTCAATATTAGAATTACACCATAACTGATATTGTAGCTATCTATTACATGTTTAAGTACAGACTGTTGTCCTTTAACTGTTGAGGAGGGGAGTTATACCATTGGTGCCGATGTTTGTGGTAGCGTTTACTCTGTCAGAGTTTTTATTTAGAACATTATTATATTAATAATTATTGGGAGTGCACTAACGGACCCTGATAGCACCAGAAAACCTACACAAGAATTGGGTTTTCGTTTTATTACACACACAACTTGTATAATGGTGGCCACAGAACACTGGAGACTTAACAAATGAATTTGTGTGTTAAGTTTGGCGAAGATGTTTTTGACTATGTTTCCTATTACATGCGAGTCTGCCAGCCTATAAGTGGTGGCCACGCCCCTCTATTTAACCAGCTTGGTGATAAACACACCGCCAAGCTTCTACAAACTACACGCTTGGACCGCCTCCAAACTAACTTCTTTTTTAAACAACTTTAAAGGTGTATTGACTTAGGCTGTACAATGACACATAGTCTTTTACATTTCTTTCTTTAGTTTTATGAGATGGAACAATAATTTCTTTAAAAAAAATGGTGGATATCATCTGAATGTTTTAATTGGGTCTGTCGCTTGGTGATGTATCAAACACCTTGTCACATTGATGTGAGAAGAAAAAGTTCTAGGATAGAATTGTCCCCCCTCCTGTTGTCAACCCTCATCTTGTCTGAAGATGGCAGTCTTGGACATGTTTATGCCACACTGCAGACTAATTTTGATTTATTACCAGTGGAATGAAAACTACAGAAGAATGTCAAATATTTAAAAAAAAATCTATTGTCATCTTTGAGATGGTGTTCCGTGTTCACAGACATTCTGGAAATATGAAGAAAAAATTGACATAGCAGCAAATCATTCTAAATTGTTTCTGATTGAGTTTTTAATACTTAAAAAAAGTAAAGGAAATTAATTCCTTTGAAGTGTCTGCTTTCTGTTTTAAGAAAAAAATAAAGTTTATTATCTAAAACATCTTTTACGGTGGTAAATCAATTCAGGGAATTGTTTTAAGAGTATGTTTTTTAAAAACAATTATTATTTATATACATGAAAGGATCTGGTAACAACCCAGTCCAATGTCTATATATACACATAGGGAGCCTACAACATCCCAGTCCAATGTCTATATATACATGTAAGGAGCCTAGAACATCCCAGTCCAATGTCTATATATACATGTAAGGAGCCTACATCATCCCAGTCCAATGTCTATATATACATGTAAGGAGCCTAGAACATCCCTGTCCAATGTCTATATATACATGTAAGGAGCCTAGAACATCCCAGTCCAATGTCTATATATACATGTAAGGAGCCTACAACATCCCAGTCCAATGTCTATATATACATGTAAGGAGCCTAGAACATCCCAGTCCAATGTCTATATATACATGTAAGGAGTCTAGAACATCCCAGTCCAATGTCTATATATACATGTAAGGAGCCTAGAACATCCCAGTCCAATGTCTATATATACATGTAAGGAGCCTACAACATCCCAGTCCAATGTCTATATATACATGTAAGGAGCCTAGAACATCCCAGTCCAATGTCTATATATACATGTAAGGAGCCTAGAACATCCCAGTCCAATGTCTATATATACATGTAACGAGCCTAGAACATCCCAGTCCAATGTCTATATATACATGTAAGGAGCCTAGAACATCCCTGTCCAATGTCTATATATACATGTAAGGAGCCTAGAACATCCCAGTCCAATGTCTATATATACATGTAAGGAGCCTAGAACATCCCAGTCCAATGTCTATATACATGTAAGGAGTCTAGAACATCCCAGTCCAATGTCTATATATACATGTAAGGAGCCTAGAACATCCCAGTCCAATGTCTATATATACATGTAAGGAGCCTAGAACATCCCAGTCCAATGTCTATATATACATGTAAGGAGTCTAGAACATCCCAGTCCAATGTCTATATATACATGTAAGGAGTCTAGAACATCCCAGTCCAATGTCTATATATGCATGTAAGGAGCCTACAACATCCCAGTCCAATGTCTATATATACATGTAAGGAGCCTACAACATCCCAGTCCAATGTCTATATATACATGTAAGGAGCCTACAACATCCCAGTCCAGTGTCTATATATACATGTAAGGAGCCTACAACATCCCAGTCCAATGTCTATATATACATGTAAGGAGTCTAGAACATCCCAGTCCAATGTCTATATATACATGTAAGGAGCCTAGAACATCCCAGTCCAATGTCTATATATACATGTAAGGAGCCTAGAACATCCCAGTCCAATGTCTATATATACATGTAAGGAGTCTAGAACATCCCAGTCCAATGTCTATATATACATGTAAGGAGCCAAAACATCCCAGTCCAATGTCTATGTATACATGTAAGGAGCCTACAACATCCCAGTCCAATGTCTATATATACATGTAAGGAGCCTAGAACATCCCAGTCCAATGTCTATATATACATGTAAGGAGCCTACAACATCCCAGTCCAATGTCTATATATACATGTAAGGAGCCTAGAACATCCCTTTCTAATGTCTATATGTACATGTAAGGAGCCTAGAACATCCCAGCCAATGTCTATATATACATGTAAGGAGCCTACAACATCCCAGTCCAATGTCTATATATACATGTAAGGAGACTAGAACATCCCAGTCCAATGTCTATATATACATGTAAGGAGCCTAGAACATCCCAGTCCAATGTCTATATATACATGTAAGGAGCCTAGAACATCCCAGTCTAATGTCTATATATACATGTAAGGAGCCTAGAACATCCCAGTCCAATGTCTATATATACATGTAAGGAGCCTACAACATCCCAGTCCAATGTCTATATATACATGTAAGGAGCCTACAACATCCCAGTCCAATGTCTATATATACATGTAAGGAGCCTACAACATCCCAGTCCAATGTCTATATATACATGTTAGGAGCCTAGAACATCCCAGTCCAATGTCTATATATACATGTAAGGAGCCTAGAACATCCCAGTCCAATGTAACATCCCTGTCCAATGTCTATATATACATGTAAGGAGCCTACAACATCCCAGTCCAATGTCTATATATACATGTAAGGAGCCTAGAACATCCCTGTCCAATGTCTATATATACATGTAAGGGGCCTGGAAAGGGCCTGTATTTTAAAGTTTTGACTTTTAACACTTTAACTTTTTATTTTTAGTTTGATATGACCCTGTACAGGTGGGAGAATGTGTAATGGGTGGTGTTGAAGTGTAGGGACACTTTCTGTGGGGGATGTAATTGTGCAGTGATTTGCACTGTGGTCTGTCCACCTCGTAGAGATTCACCGCTGTGTTATGGCATGTCTACCTAATTTCCACAGTAGTACAGTGGTACCTCACACACATCCTCCCTACCACTCAAACTTTATATGTATAGTTAATGGATTTCAGCTTTTCGATGCCATAACGCCTGCAACAGACTTTTAAATGTGTTAACGATGGCTGAAGGAATGTCATTGGAAAAAAGCACTTAAATGCAAAATGCTTTTCTTACTGTCATCAAAGCATTCTTTTTAAAACTTGTCATTCCTCATCAGACCACAGTCCTCAAGAACCTGTAGTGCAATCATCTAAACAGCAAATGCTTATAGTTGATAGCTTTTAATTATATTGTTTTGTCAATATCTGGGGATTGATTTGAAACTACAAATTATTTTTTATAAGCTCACCTGTCTTTGTCCGTCCGCCCTTATGTTATTTTGTCCGCGCTTTATCTCCTTCACTATTTGACACTGACAATTCATATTTGAGGTATTGGTTAACTTTGGTAAACCAGTGTATAATATATCAAAAATAGGTCACCCTGACCTACTTTTGACCTTTCCAAAGAGAAAGTTTGTCCAGGCTCTTATCTCCCAAACTTGATGTTTATTATTGAATAAACTACCTGTCACTGGAACTTAATAATTGGGACATGGATTCACCTTGGTAAGATGGTGTGTCATATATAAAAAGTCGGTCACTGACCTATTTTTCTATCTTCGATCCACGAATTCATCATCTGTGCATTCTTGGCATGTTATCATATTCGAAGGGGGGCTGTAATTGGTCAAATTGTTTTTCTGATCAAAACTTCTACATAAAGGTTACCTGCCTATAAAGTCCACTTTTCTCTGCTGGCTTGGATGGACTTTATAGACAGGTTTAAGTGGCCTTCATAGACAGGTTTGAGTGGCCTTTGTAAGATAGTTTAAGTGACCTTTATACACATATTTGAGCAGCCTTGATACACAGGTTTAAGTGACCTTTATAGACAGGTTTGAGTAACTTTTATAGACAGGTTTGAGTGAACTTTATAGACAGGTTTGATTGGCCTTCATATTCAGGTTTGAGTGGCATTTATAGACAGGTTTAAGTTATCTTTCTAGACAGGTTTGAGTGGCCTTTATAGACAGGTTTATGTTATCTTTCTAGACAGGTTTGAGTGGCCTTTATATACAGGTTTGAGTGACCTTTATAGACACAGTTTGAGTGGCATTGATACACATGTTTGAGTGGACTTTATAGACAGGTTTGAATGGCCTTCATAGACAGGTTTTAGGGACTTTATATACAGGTTTAAGTGGTCTTTCTAGACAGGTTTGAGTGACCTTTATACACATGTTTGAGTGGGCTTGATACACAGGTTTGAGTGGTATTTATACACAGGTTTGAGTGGTCTTTATACACAGGTTTGATTGGGCTTTATACACAGGTTTGATTCGGCTTTATACACAGGTTTGAGTGGTCTTTATACACAGGTTTGAATGGGCTTTATACACAGATTTGAGTGACCTTTATAGACAGGTTTGTGTGGTCTTTCTAGACAGGTTTGAGTGGTCTTTATACACAGTTTTGTCTTTGCTATCCTTATAATACTCATGTCACTCACCACTTCCGATCAGCATTTTAATGCATAAAAAGCTGTGACTAATTTCTCTGTTCTCAAGTGTGTGTGCAGTATATAGAAAGTGGTCACCACACAAATATCAGATTAAAGTGATCAGGAGTTTATTAACACATAATGTTAAAATTGATAGATTATTGGCAGTGAGGAATGTGGCTGATTTAATGTCTTTTTTGCTAGATCTGATATTTCTTGAACAAAAGACTGGAACTATGTTAGCGACTGAACTAAAGACTGGAGCTATGTTAGCGACTAAGTCCTCCAACTGAAGGCCAACAACAAGACTGTAATTACCCTAGACAGGAATAGAAAGAGAAAAGGTAATTTGTCTGCAATTTTTTATATGTTAAGAAATCAGATTTGACCAAATATTCTATATCCATTGATGTACAATCATAAAGATAATATTTTTACTCCGTGATTTTTGTACACAGCCAATCCTATAAGCCTTATTGAAAAAAAAGCAAAAGTGCAAAGATTATTTTTTCATGTTAAAGCAAGGTGATTTGTGTAAGTGATCAGAAACTGACAGTTCGCGACAGAGATCACATGTTGGAGGATAAATCATCTCCTGACCACAGGCCGCCAATACGTCAGTCTGATATGACACATTGCTGGTCATCCTTTGTCCAGTTTATGTAAATTCTCAGGGTCGTTCGTCATTTCAACGTGATACCCTGTCTAAATATTACAAGGTGTAAGTGCTCAATTTTTTCTAGAACTTACGATATATTCAATAACGGTTGCGAAAAATTGTCAGCTGGTTAATTTGCTGTTGTTATTAACAGACAGGAGAGGTAATTTTCCATGCAGGGTGCTAAGTCTTTGCAGATTCTAAATGCAGAAGTGTGCAGCAAATTACTAGGACAATTCCCTTGAACCGTTTTTCACACTATAACATTTTATCATGGTTAAATCGGCAGCTACAGCCTTGCAAAGTGCACATGGGGAAATTTAAATAAATCGGTTAGGAAAGGAGAAGATTCAATCTTCGTCTGTTTAATCTTTATGAAAGTGCTATTTGAAATACATTAATACATGATACATTGAAGGGTAGTTGCCAGGGCACTATACAATTTGTGGTTGTGCATCTTCAGCATTCAATAGAGGCAATGAGATATCGTCAGCAGGTGTGCTGGAACCCTCAAACTGTACTGTATAATCTGATTGTGTTACTGTATATGTCGGGTAGCTGTGCCTCTACAACATGTATATGTGAGTTTGGAAAATTTGTTACTGCTCATGTCTCAGATAAGGTTTTAGTCACCATTGTCCTCAGGTAACTTGTCACCACTCAAGTCCTCAGGTAACTTGTCACCACTCAAGTCCTCAGGTAACTTGTCACCACTCAAGTCCTCAGATAAACTTGTCACCACTCAAATCCTCGAGTAACTTGTCACCACTCAAGTCCTCTGGTAAACTTGTCACCTCAAATCCTCAGGTAACTTGTCACCACTCAAGTCCTCAGGTAACTTGTCACCACTCAAGTCCTCAGATAAACTTGTCACCACTCAAGTCCTCAGGTAAACTTCTCACCTCTCAAGTCCTCTGGTAAACTTGTCACCACTCAAGTCCTCAGGTAACTTGTCACCACTCAAATCCTCAGGTAACTTGTCACCACTCAAGTCCTCTGGTAAACTTGTCACCACTCAAGTCCTCAGGTAAACTTGTCACCACTCAAGTCATCAGGTAACTTCTCACCACTCAAATCCTCAGGTAACTTATCACCACTCAAGTCCTCAGGTAAATTCTCACCAAGTCATCAGGTAACTTCTCACCACTCGAATCCTCAGGTAACTTGTCACCACTCAAGTCCTCTGGTAAACTTGTCACCACTCAAGTCCTCAGGTAACTTCTCACCACTCAAGTCCTCAGGTAACTTCTCACCACTCAAGTCCTCAGGTAACTTCTCACCACTCAAGTTCTCAGGTAACTTCTCACCACTCAAATCCTCAGGTAACTTCTCACCAAATCCTCAGGTAACTTCTCACCACTCAAGTCCTAACATAACTTCTCACCACTCAAGTCCTCAGGTAAACTTGTCAACACTCAAGTCCTCAGGTAAATTCTCACCATTCAAGTCCCCATGTAACTTCTCACCACTCAAGTCATCAGGTAAATTCTCACCAAGTCATCAGGTAACTTCTCACCAATCAAATCCTCAGGTAACTTCTCACCAAGTCCTCAGGTAACTTCTCACCACTCAAGTCATCAGGTAACTTCTCACCACTCAAGTCCTCAGGTAACTTCTCACCACTCAAGTCATCAGGTAACTTCTCACCAAGTCCTCAGGTAATTTCTCACCACTCAAGTCATCAGGAAACTTGTCAACACTCAAGTCCTCAGGTAACTTCTCACCACACAAGTCCTCGGGTAACTTCTCACCATTCAAGTCCTCAGGTAACTTCTCACCATTCAAGTCCACAGGTAACTTCTCACCATTCAAGTCCTCAGGTAACTTCTCACCATTCAAGTCCTCAGGTAACTTCTCACCATTCAAGTCCCCATGTAACTTCTCACCACTCAAGAACTCAGGTAAATGGGACTAGATAATAATGTGTTCATCTTTCAAGTCCTCAGGTAAACCTGTCACCACTCAAGTCCCCAGGTAAACTTGTCACCATTCAAGTCCGCAGGTAAACTTGTCACCATTCAAGTCCTCAGGTAAACTTGTCACCATTCAAGTCCCCAGGTAAACTTGTCACCATTCAAGTCCTCAGGTAACTTGTCACCATTCAAGTCCTCAGGTAACTTGTCACCACTCAAACCCTCAGGTAACTTGTCACCACACAAGTCCTCATGTAACTTCTCACCACTCAAGAACTCAGGTAAATGGTACTAGATAATAATGTGTTCATCATTCAAATCCTCAGGTAACTTGTCACCACACAAGTCCTCACGTAACTTGTCACCACACAAGTCCTCAGGTAACTTGTCACCACACAAATCCTCTGGTAAATTGTCACCACTCAAGTCCTCAGGTAAACTTGTCATCACTCGAGTCCTCAGGTAAACTTGTCACCACACAAATCCTCAGGTAATTTTACCTCAATCAAATATCAATTTTAACATCTTTAGACTAGGTACCACAAGATTATCTAAATCTATGTAAGTTCTCCGTACTCTCTGTTTGGTTTTCCTTTTTGAAGTGCTCAGCCTGTAACAAAGACACTTTTTCTTTTTGGATTCATTTATTGTCAGATATCTAATTGGGTGTTGGATGCTGACTGATTCTTTTGAAGCATTGCATGTTTTTTCTACAATTACATTATCAAAGTGTTCTTCCACGGGATCTTAATGATTTAAAAACTATATCCCATGTGAAGTTGTTTCAAAGCTAGGTAAAGATATAGAAAATTGACTAATTATATAATCTACAATACAGTATGGTAAATAAATCACAGTGAGTACCGGCTAAGGTGTTTTGCGTATTCATATGCTTGTATTTACAGTTAAATCTATTCCATGTCTTTGAAAATATCTGAAATATTCATTTCTCGTTTATTCCAGACCATTTCATCCTACACTCAAATGTATGTTTGTTTTGCCTGGAGATGAAAACTGTATAACACATCACTGTAGGCAGAAGATATTGTAATTATTTCCCAGCTCTGTCAGTGCCAAGATTTTGGTAACAAAGAAAGAAAAAACTAGTTGAAATCAGTGAAAATAAGAAAAGTCAAAAATAAAGTCAATTTGGGAGATTAATTAGTTCGAGATTGCACTGCGTACACACACACTACCAACTCATCAACACAAAGTCTAGATACTCACGAGCTTCACAGGATTTTTATTTGGTAGTTGTGTTTTTCTCATCAACGCTTCTATAAATTGTTATATGTAATTCTGAAAATAAGTTGATTCATAAAGGATGGTAGAAATCTTTTGAAATGATGTTTTTTGATGAGTAGTTTGATTCCATAGCATATGCAGTATATAAACTTGCATGGCTTAGGGGGAAATTATTTGCTCAATATGAAGATATTGGAAGAATTTAGATTTCTTATAACTTTGCTTTAGCCTGATCCTTTTGATGTTGAAGGGTGGAGGAGAGTAATTCTCATTCTTTTGCTGAGCATCAAGAGTGAGTTTACGGAATATTAGTGATTATAGTTGTCGGTGATTATTAGTATGCATTAAGGAGCTGTCATAAGGGCACCATGACACTGTCGCCATGACGGCAAACTTCACCAATAAAGTGACGATGTCAGGGTTAGTCGTAACAAACGATGCGGTGTATTACCAGCACAGCATGGTGTAAGGCACACTCAAAAAATGCACTGAAGTCGCACATTTCTATTGCGTAACATCTGCGTACCATGTGCTGTAGAGCAGTACTTGCTATTTAACACTGTGATGCTTAAGATTTCATAGGGTATCGACCCTTTAACGGTAAAAAGACAGCAGCGAAGATATGCTCAGCCGTGATTGAAGTTTACAAGTTATAGGAGGGGCATGCACAGATTTCTTCTTACTTATTGAACAAAAACATAATTATATGGAGTCGCTGATTTGGTTCCAAAATGAAATAGGATGATGACATGAGGCCCTCTGACATCAAATGATTCCTTCGATTCTTTTTAATCATTGCCAGCAATTAGTGAAATCAGGTCCAATTAATTCTGTCTTTTACGGAACAACACATGTTAGCTGCAGTTATCTTTGAGAAATGTTTTTTTTTTTTTTTTTACAAGAGGGTGATTGGATACATTCTGATATTTGTAAGGTTTTGTGAACAGAACAGAAATAAATATGTATGTGTGGTTAGTCATATTTAACACAATATATACTTGACCTTTGCAAAAAATGAGGAATTCAGATAAAAACCTGTTAACAAAATATTGTTAGGTGTAGTAAGGGCAAAAAGGGATAGTGGATTATATGATCATCTAAAATTGAATTTTTTTTTATGTGAAATAATTTAATAATATTACCACAGTAGATAATGGGATAAAGCTGAGAGGGTTTCAGTAAACAGTGTTTGCATGAATCATCCATATGTTGAGATTTCCTAAAGATATACCGGATATGTCCAATATGTAAAAAAAAATAAAAAATATTGTCTCATTTATAGATGTGTGATATCTCTGCAGGCTGTTAAAAACTTAACTTCTAATTTATAAAAACGAAACCCCGAACACAAGGCTTGTATGTCTAACTGTGCACTGCTGTAGCAAAGGATTAAAGTCTCTGTCTATAAGTACAATTTCTATAATGAGGTTATACTGACATACCACACTATAATGGTTTGGTTAAGGACACCAAATTGCCTTGGACTTCCTGATGGTACCTTGGGGATGTAAATCTCACAGCCCATATCTATTCGTCAAATCTTTAGATTATAAAATTTGAACTAACATGACACCCGCTTTTTGTTAAAATTATATTAGACTCGGTAAAAACGGAAATTGACGGAGAATGATGCATTAAAAGTCTATATAAATGTGATAAGTGTAAATCTGTGTTAAAACCCAGGCTAATTGTCCGTGTTACCAGACAGCTAAATGTGATGTACTTCTATACATTAGTGGGTTCAAGCATGGATGCGACAGTGATTAGAAATCTCCACAAAACAATGTCCAGTATCTATAAGATCATAAGTTTTTAGTAGGACTGTATATAGACAAGAAATATACCAAATTGTCCATTTGATAAAGCATTTCATAAGTAGTGTTACAACTGTCCCATTATTTATCGTGGTAGTGCATCAACCAATCTATAGCCACGGAATGTGTTTTATAAGTTGTTTTTTCGCCTGTATAAATCATAGAATCAATTCAGACATGTCACATCCAATCAGGGGTGCCCCTTCTCCTCCAGCCTACCTCAACACGTGTATCACCGTTCGCATGGTCTCCAGACTTTTTTTTTGAAAGTGAATGAATTGTTTTTGACACAGCAGAGCTATAAGACTTGGATTAATTGCTGGATCTTAGTCTCAGACATGCTTGAGAGGGATATTAACTGTGGTATCTGGTGTTTCTGACTGCCTGCCACAATTATATAATACTATCTCATATAAATTAAATGGTTGTAATCCATCTCCTGATCTGGTCAGCTCATCGTAATTATTTTCACAGAAAATATGAAATTTTAGATTATTATTTATTATTTTTTCCATTTTCTTCTTCAGTCTACAAAGAGGAGTAGCTCAGAGAATGACCTTGACAGTGACCTTGACCTGGAAAAGGAGCTGAAACCAATTGGTGACTATATAAAAGATAGACGAAAGATGTTAGAGCAAATGTTCCGATGTCTGAAGGGAGGCAGCTTACAGAGGAACCTTCCTGATATTCTCAAGGTGAAGAAAACTGAAAACAAAGAACAAAAATCAAAAGAAAGAATAGAAAACCTGCTAAAGATGGTGTTACAGGCCAATAAACAACATTTGAATGCTATCAGTTTAAATTTGGCGTGTCTAAAGCAGCAAATAACTGTCAGACGTTAAAACTTAATTGAGCAACAACCAATATACAGTTAACGTTGATTTTTTTGGATAGCTCAAATTTTTCAAAGTTTTACAAAATGTTTGCAGCAAAAGGGGATTTCCTTTTCATGGAAATTATGGAAACTGACATTAATTTCATTCTTTTTTATTTTCCTTGAAAATAGCAAAATATAAAACCCCTGGAAAATGATAAAGCCACCTTTACAACAGCAAAACTTCAATAATAAAGCAATGCTGCTGGATAAATACAATAAAGCAATGCTGCTGGATAAATACAATAAAGCAATGCTGCTGGATAAATACAATAAAGCAATGCTGCTGGATAAATACAATAAAGCAATGCTGCTGGATAAATACAATAAAGCAATGCTGCTGGATAAATATAATAAAACAATGCTGCTGGATAAATACTGTCACATGATTATATGGTACATGGTGTATTACTTACTTGGTAGATGCTAAAGGTATATTTTACAAAATCTATCAACAAAATCTTACTTCTAAAATAATTTTAAAGCATTACTTAATGTACACGTATATACAAAAATGTTTATCTATCAGATACATTCTTAAATTTGTTAAAAGGATAAATATTGTTAGGGATGTTACTAGTAAGATTGATTAATTATCAGCATTATAAAAGGTGATAGTTAAACAGCTTTGATCTTTTTTATTGCTTCCGTGGTTTTTACTTTGTTCCTTTGAACAAATTACATGAATTATCTCCCTTGACCAATCCTCTTAATAATGACTTGTGAACTTTGAACCTTAGACCCAGATAAACATTACAATATATACATCCTTCAGAGGAAACCATTCTATTTCCTCAGTGATAAAGGGAATCTATGGCTACAAATCCATTGGCTGTGATAGGGGTATCCAGGACTACAAATTCATTGGCTAAGTGATAGGGGTATCCATGGCTACAAATTCATTGGCTAAGTGATAGGGGTATCCATGATAACAATTTTGTTTGCTAGATGATGGAGATATCCATGGCTACAAATTCATTGGGTAAGTGATAGGGGTATCCTATCTGGACATCCTTGTCTCTCCGTCCAGCGGCAACATTTCCATTGAAACAACTTCTTTATAATCAAGAGGTATAATCATATTGGGCTAGTAGCATGCCAGGATGAAGGGCTACCCAATTTGTTCAAATGAATGACCTCGACTTAATTTAAGGGTCAAATGTGTTCAAATCTTTAACAACTTCTTCTCAATAGCCAAAGTACCTGGATTCAAGATGTTTGGACAGTAGCATGTTGGGATAAATAGCAGCCAGATTTGTTCACATAAACGAACTTCACCTTCTTTCAAGGTCACAGCAGTCAAATGTTTTAAAATCTGAACAACTTCTTCTCAACCAGGAGGCCCAGGATTAAGATATTGAGCCAGAAGCATGCTGGATTGCATGGCCACTAATTTTGTTCAAATAAATGACCCTGGTCGTCTTTGAAGGCCACAGGGGTCAAATGTCTTAAAATCTTTCAAAGAATTTTTTCTCAATAACCAAGAGGACCGGGATCATGATATTGGGCCAGTAGCATGCTGTAATGCAGGGCTTCTAATTTTGTTCATAATGAATGATCCTGGCCATCTTTCAAGGTCAAAGGGCTGAGATGTGTTAATTATTGGTTTAAAAGTCAAACATCATCTATCAGTGTACACATCAGAACTAAGAAGACTGTTAAGCCCCATGGGCCTCTTGTTGACTAAAAGCTAGACTACAATTTTATTGGCTAAGAGCTAGGGGTATCCATGACTACCATTTTATTGGCTAAGAGCTAGGGGTATCCATGACTACCATTTTATTGGCTAAGAGCTAGGGGTATCCATGACTACAATTTTATTGGTTAAGAGCTAGGGGTATCCATGACTACCATTTTATTGGCTAAGAGCTAGGGGTATCCATGACTACAATTTTATTGGCTAAGAGCTAGGGGTATCCATGACTACAATTTTATTGGTTAAGAGCTAGGGGTATCCATGACTACCATTTTATTGGCTAAGAGCTAGGGGTATCCATGACTACAATTTTATTGGCTAAGAGCTAGGGGTATCCATGACTACAATTTTATTGGTTAAGAGCTAGGGGTATCCATGACTACAATTTTATTTTTACTAAATGCAAGGGTTACATGTTACAGCAATTGATTGGTCGTAATTGATTTTTAGAAATAATACAAAATTGCACATATTTCTGATATCTTGTTTGTAGTTTGAGCTTAATTGAATTTAAATTGTTAAATTTCTATTTTCAATAGATACAATATAATGGAGATATTCCAGATATTGGATCTAATCTGCTAAAATGTAACGACATATGATATCTGTGGAAAATCTATTGGTTTTTTTCCCATTTTCCTCCATGACTTTTAGCTAATGGCTGTCTCAGTGACTGTTTTAAATATCAATATAAAATAAATTTCAATTCAGCATATATAACCCATAGGGAATATCAATCTTCGTGCTTTACATATAGGCCCTATTCAGCGCCTGTAAGGACTATCTACATGTAATCCATAACTGTTGCATGCTATGCCTAGCCATAACTTCTTTGATTCCCAGAGATGGTGTCCAACCTCCTTTGGTCCTCTCTCCAGGGGCTGAGATCTCAACCTTGTTCCTGCCTGATCCCCTTGCCGGTGGGGAATCTACCCCTCCCCCCACCATACCACAGCCGTGCCTGACCCAGGGACATATATTATCTCGGAATGTCTCATTAGATATGGGATCAGGGTATTACAATGTTCAAATGTTGATATAATGATTCAGGTAATTAATTATTAAGAAATAGCAAATTAAAATCTTATTGTTAAAGAGAAGGAGAGGTCACCTGGTGCAGTCCCAGGCCCCAATGTGGCAGTGTTCCGTACAGGTTAAATTATTGCTTTTTGTGGACTTTTAACTGTGGATTTTAGTCATTAAAAATTCATTGGCTATGTATGTGCAATTGATTTTCCTGGATTTAATCATTCTTTTAAAGATAAAGCTTTTATGAGGTCTAGTGCCCTTCCTGAACCCAAACTCCATCAGGTGAAAAGAAAGCATAATACCCTGGGCAGGCATGTTGAAATTAAATTAGTGTTATTTCTTGTGAACTTGTGTCCATTAAGTGTTATGTATGGCATTGTACCCACTGGACTGTCGGCTTCTACCCTGTGTTGTTGGGACAATTACATCATCTTGAGAAGACGGATGGCCCTGAATTATTGATGTACGGTTAATAAAATCAAACATGATCTCTGTCTGTATCCGTTCCCAGCCATATTTGTACGTACAAAAATATTGTAAATATTGATAACGGTGACATTTTCACTGTTCAGTCGGTACAATGGCTTCTGATTATCATGTACATATGCTACAGAAATACATATTAGATCTTCTACAAAGAAATCTCTAATAGTGTCAGGTTTCTCTGAATCTTGTGTATCTACCGTTGCTATGGTAACTTTACTGCTTTTATTGACATTTTTTTTTTAAATATCAAAAAGAGCAACTCTGCATCTATGAGCGGATGAAGATGATTGAATTGTCAAGGGGGACAACCTGAACACACATTGAATCTGTTTAACGCTTCTCATTTCTGTTCCTCATCCAATCCTCTAAACAACAAAAAATAATTATAATGGATTATCCTGATGTTCTTAACTGTTAATACTTACATGTATATAGGTAATCAATGCCCTTTGTTCTATTATTGTATTTTTTTTCTTATCAACTTTTCCTGGAATTTTCATTTGAGAGAGTTTTTCAACAATTAAAAATATATATAAAAAAAAATATGTATATGCACCTCTGTTCAACAACTAATATTAAGCTTCGCTTTCATGATGGAATAATTGTATTTTAGAAATCATGAATACCAAAGTTTTACTAATGATTTTATTCTTATATGTAATTAGAAAAAGGAATAGGGAAGTATGGCAAGTATGGCCATGTTGTAAAAGAGAAATTGAAAAAGTGTTACACATATTCCACACATTTAGCTTTTGTCTCTAAGGAAACAGTGATGCAATATACCTAGCTGTATAAAACAGTAGCTGCATCTGCTGGGAAGTATTTACATATGGAAGTCTGCAATATTTTACTGTAGCTTGATGATCTGTAACTTCAATTTTACATTCACACAAGTTGGAAATATAAGAAGTGAGATTCTTTCCTGTTTTGATTCTACCACAGAGCCTAAGATTTTGTCACAGTCTCATGTCTCCAAGACATTTGTGTGCATATTCAAAAATCCATTAGTGCACATTCATAGATAAAGATACGACAGCTGTTTGAGAAAAAAATTATATTATGAAATGAAATAAAGTCTGTCTAGTCAATAGTTTGTGCCTCATGCTAATGTAAGTCTGGGAAGTGCATGTCCCCAAGCACTTTAGCCTCCATCACACTGCACAATATCCACTAAGCTGCCATTACTCCATCAGGACCATAATCATCATAACTGTAGTGATTACTGATTATATTTGAGGTGGATTTTGAGGTGAGGCCTTGTCTACAAGGAGTAACTGACTTCTGCCTCTGTGGAATTGCACTGAGACCCAGGGGGCAGCCTGTACATTATGTAAGGCCATTTATAGACTAAACATTCTTATATTAACTCCTTCTCAGCATAAATGCTGTGAAAACAAATATTTGAATGGCTTGCTACTTCCTTGGGGGGGGGGTTCCACCCTTGTTAAATTACTGTAGACAGTTCTACAGCCTGTATCACCTGTACTCCTTACCACGTTCAATTTAGTTCTAGGCAGTTGTCATATTTTCTGCCAAAATTTTTTATGTGCCAATATTTTTTGAAGTCATATTTCTTGGCTGTGTGAAATATTGATGGAGAGGTGGCTAGCATGGCCGCCTGGCCACTATAGTGAGAGAAGAACCGATGCCTAGATCTGGTGGTGATGGTGGAGAAGTTCGGGAACAATTATCCTCTCCAGTCTATTGTTTATTACTTGTGAAAAGCCAGGTCCAGTCGATCAGACACCTATGGGCTACCGTGATGCCCGCCATGCGGTAATCATGTTATTTATATATTTGCTCTCCAAATGAATTCCCCGGTAAAATTACAGGTTTGAAAAGTTCAACCTATAAAGGGTAGCATTAGCAGACAATTGAAATCATTTCCAAGGCTAGCGGTCCCAAATTTTCATTTGTATGTAGATTGGTCATGTCTTTGTCTACATTGATTTAAGAAGGCTATCTGACAGCCTCATAAGAATTTTATAATCATTTCAAGCTGGCCGGATTACATTATCAATAGAAACCGATGGATGTGAGGAGTAGGATTGGACAGTCCAGCGGCTTTGCGGCTTGTCAAGGAATTTTATAACCTTTTGTTTTAATGCTACAAAAGCAATTTGAGGTGACCCAAGGGTATCATAGATCAATGCCTCGTTCCGTCAGCATTGGCTATTGTCCAGCGAATAATTACAAATTTTGGTGGAGATGAGTTTTCATATTTCTGCTATTTATATCAAAAGGATGGCATTTTCTTAAAAAAAATAGAAGAAAAAATGACAAAAAGCACAAAATGGCCTTAATGTGTTCAAACTACCAGCTGAATAGTATAAGAATGACTAATGATAGTACAGATTTACCATCAGACATATTGGGGTCAGATCAGGGTTTACAATCCTTGATAGGTTTTGTGAAGGTGCACTGGATGAAGTAATACACAAAAAACAATGGGAGTCTTTATGATGTTTTTATAGTCGTTATAATGATCTGACCAATGGTCAGCATTGTTACCTGTCACATTTATGCCAATGTGTCACCAGCCTTAAACTGTCTCAATACGTATCTGTCCATCAAATATCTTTAACTATAGGCAAATATTTCCAGTGTAGCCCAGGGCATCAAAACAGTGGAACCTTATAAATGATGCACATGTGATAGTGGCAAGGCCTTGATTATGTTGTTAACTGGACAAGTTCAGCCTCCCTCACATGCTTACAAGTTGTCTAATCCTGTGTTATGGCACCTAGGGTCACTAATTAGGGACGAGGGAGATTAGGGAGGTCAAATAGAATTATCAGTCGAAGATAAACGTTACATTACTGCTAATCAACAAGGAATGAATGGCATAAGTAAACAATTACGCAGACTCAAAGTGATATCTTATTTACACATAGTGATCTCACTTACACACAGCGATCTCACTTACACACGGTGATCTCACTCACACACAGTGATCTCACTCACACACAGTGATCTCACTTACACACGGTGATCTCACCCATGGTGATCTCATTTACACATAGTGATCCCACTACACACAGTGATCTCACTTACACACAGTGATCTCACTTACACACAGTGGTCTCACTCACACACAGTGATCTCACACATGGTGATCTCACTTACACAAAGTGGTCTCACTTACACACAGTGGTCTCACTTACACATGGTGGTCTCACTTACACACAATGATCTCACTTACACACAGTGATTTCACTTACACACAGTGATCTTACTTACACACAGTGGTCTCACTTACACACAGTCATCTCACTCACACACAGTGGTCTCACTCACACACAGTAATCTCACACTTACACACAGTGGTCTCACTTACACACAGTGATCTCACTTACACACAGTGGTCTCACTTACACACAGTGATCTCACTTACACACAGTGGTCTCACTTACACACAGTGATCTCACTCACACACAGTGATCTCACTTACACACAGTGGTCTCACTTACACACAGTGGTCTCACTTACACACTGATCCCACTCACACACAGTGATCTCACTTACACACAGTGGTCTCACTTACACACAGTGGTCTCACTTACACACAGTGGTCTCACTTACACACAGTGATCTCACTTACACACAGTGATCCCACTTACACACTGTGATCCCACTTACACACTGATCTCACTTACACACAGTGGTCTCACTTACACAGTGATTTCACTTACACACAGTTGTCTCACTTACACACAGTGATCTCACTTACACACTGATCTCACTTACACACAGTGATCTCACTTACACACAGTGATCTCACTTACACACAGTGGTCTCACTTACACACGGTGGTTTCACTTACACAGGTGGTCTCACTTACACACAGTGGTCTCACTTACACACAGTGATCTCACTAACACACAGTAATCTCACTTACACATAGTGATCTCACTTACACACAGTGATCTCACTTACACAGTGATCTCACTTACACACAGTGGTCTCACTTACACATGGTGGTCTCACTTACACACAATGATCTCACTTACACACAGTGATTTCACTTACACACAGTGATCTTACTTACACACAGTGGTCTCACTTACACACAGTCATCTCACTCACACAGTGGTCTCACTCACACACAGTAATCTCACACTTACACACAGTGGTCTCACTTACACACAGTGATCTCACTTACACACAGTGGTCTCACTTACACACAGTGATCTCACTTACACATGGTGGTCTCACTTACACACAGTGATCTCACTTACATACAGTGATCTCACTTACACACAGTGGTCTTACTTACACACAGTGATCTCACTTACACACATATATCTCACTTACATACAGTGATCTCATTTACACACAGTGGTCTTACTTACACACAGTGATCTCACTTACACACAGTGATCTCACTTACACACAGTGATCTCACTTACACACAGTGATCTCACTTACACACAGTGGTCTCACTTACACACAGTGATCTCTATTACACACGGTGATCTCACTTACACACGGTGATCTCACTTAGACACAGTGGTCTCACTTACACACGATGGTCTCACTTACACACAGTAATCTCACTTACACATAGTGATCTCACTTACACACGGTGATCTCACTTACACACAGTCATCTCACTTACACAAGGTGATCTCACTTACACACAGTCATCTCACTTACACACAGTAATCTCACTTACACATAGTGATCTCACTCACACACAGTTATCTCACTTACACACAGTCATCTCACTTACACTTACACACGGTGGTCTCACTTACACACAGTGATCTCACTTACACACAGTGATCTCACTCACACAGTGATCTCACTTAGACACGGTGATCTCACTTACACACAGTAATCCCACTTACACACAGTGATCTCACTTACACACAGTAATCCCACTTACACACAGTGGTCTCACTTACACACGGTGATCTCACTCACACACAGTGATCTCACTTACACACAGTGGTCTCACTTACACACAGTGATCTCACTTACACACGGTGATCTCACTTACACACGATGGTCTCACTTACACACAGTGGTCTCGCTTACACACAGTGGTCTCACTTGCACACAGTGGTCTCACTTACACACAGTGATCTCACTTACACACGGTGATCTCACTTACACACGGTGATTTCACTTACACACAGTGATCTCACTTACACACAGTGGTCTCACTTACACACAGTGGTCTCACTTACACACAGTGATCTCACTTACACACAGTGGTCTCACTTACACACAGTGGTCTCGCTTACACACAGTGATCTCACTTACACACAGTGATCTCACTTACACACAGTGATCTCACTTACACACGATGATACCACTTACACACAGCTAGTTTACACATACACACAGCTAGCTTACTCATGCATATTTTGTTGATTAAACAGAAACAATTTAAATATTTTTTAGTGAATGTTCAAATTTCATGAAATATTTCTTGAATTTGATTTTCCAGTTTGAATTGTTATAAAAAGGTATGGTATGTGCTACATTCTTCTGTTGATTAACTTGTAAATTCGACAAATATTTTGTCCTTTAATTTTGTCTGGGCACCTTTGAAATAGGACTAGGATAAGGGAGACAACTTGATCCTGACCTTTTACTACTTATCTTTGTCTGGACATATTAAACGCAACCAAGAATATTGGGACACCTTTAACCTGACCTTTTGGCTAAATCTTTGTCTGGACACATGAACAATGGAACTAGAGAAAGGGAGATAATTAATCTTACAGTATTGATATGATATGACACGTATAATCATATATGCCCTATACATGTACAATAATTTTAACAAACTGATTTATTTTAAAACTTTAAAAAAACTTATGTGTAAATATTCTACATAAAGTACAATTTCTAAAGGTAAACTTTCAAAATTGGCAAATTAACCATGGATAAATTGTCTTTGAATCTGGCAATGACACCAATTATTGTAGATAATAACAGCTTTTAGCTATCCCAGGTAAGTAAAAACAATCCTAAAATCATCAAAAGCATGTCTTTATGAAAATAAATATTTTATATTAATGAAAAACAAATAGATATGCTAAGTAGGTGTTATACTTTGACTATTCTTTCCTAATTCAAAATATCAACATTTGTGCTGTCTTTGGAGCTTAAGGCTACTATGTGTCCCTTAGCGACACATAAAGTAAGATATTAGGAGAATTTTTGTAGGAAAAATCAGATTGTGAGTATAAAAGATTTTGATTCGATGTGGTGTTTAGTGATTTGGTTGGGGTCCCTGGTGTTTAGGTCGTGGGATTATTTATTTGTAAGAGACACTCTACAGCTGAGAACTTGACAATTCCCTGTATGAAGAAAAAATAAAATTGTCATTTATCGGCGGTAATTCCACGGAGGCCTGGCTTTATGACGTCGTAGCTAGACGCCGACTGGAACCTGTCCCTTCAGAACACCGCAATTTGATTTGTCACAATGTACGCAACATGGTCAGACACAGTAAATTTACCCACTTAGACTCTGACTACTGACACTCAACTTTTCCCATCTATTCCTCAACTCACCTCCATTTTCCCCAGAGCTCTTGTCTTGAAAATTAAGGTTTTCATGATTTTTTTTTTATGATCATTAAATCTGAAAGTGGCACACATGTTTTTGTCATCTTCTGTTTTTCTGAGCCACATCTTTTCAAGCAAATTTTGAATTTAATTTAAAAGACAATTTCCTATACAAATTGAATTTTCTTTCCAGTCATTTTAGACATTCCTAAATTTTATGGGTATTTAAGTTTATTTTTAGATACTGCCAAAATTTGTTGCAGGGCTGTCCTGATAATTCAGTTAGAACCGTCAGCGCTAATACAACCTGAGACTGGAACCATTGCTAGGAAACCAGATGTTCTCCCAAATTAAATTTTAATGTAAAAATCATTTGTTATTCAAAAGCATTTTTGTGTAAAAACTTCCCAAGATTTTGTAATTAGAGTCTTGGATAGATTTTATGATAGAAATATTATATGTAAACGCAATAGACTCTAATGAGAAGTTTAAATCGTTTCATGAAAAAAGAAATTATGTAAATATTTGGAAAAGCTTGGAGTGAATTGAAGCCCAGCATGAGATTGATGGAGGTTTACCCCGAGACCATATGTTATAAAACATTAAAGGGTCAAAAATATGTGTATATACAAACCGATTTATTTTGAAATTTACAGCGGAAGTTGGGAATTTCTGGGCAGCTTGTTTATGTATGAAATTCTGATTTGGAATAGTAATGGTGTAAATATTAATACAAAATAGTCAATATGATATACTTCAGCTTTAGACGAAATTTTTGTTAAAAATATGATCAACATGGGGTTGAAGTGGAGGTTTCTGGCGAGGTAAACCTCGCTGACCTGAAGGGTGGCCGTGGAGAGGGAGGGGAGGGGGGAGGCAGCCTGGTATGTAGTTTACTCCATTTTAGAAGCTTCTGTTTTGATAAAGGAGATTGAAGTAATAAACTTTGTCTATAGATAAACTAACCGGGAGTGTGAGGTTGAAAGATCTTAGCTGCTTTGATGTGAAGCAAATCCAATGATGCATGTTCCTCCGTTTTTTCATCTTGTCCAAGCAAAAGATTCTTGTAAAGCTGTACAGCTGTTCAAATAAAACACCATTGATATATCCCACCAAACTAAACTAGAAAACTGAAAATGGAATTGATTGACAGATGAGAAATTTTCGAATTACATTTTATTTTCTGTCAATAAATAACCTGTTTGATGTTGTTTCAAAACAGACTTATCGCTCCCTCCCTCGCCCTCCATTCACCTTCTATCCCCCCAACAGAGAGATGCCAAAATACTCTGGAGTCCAAAAGTCCAGAGATCTTAAATATTTTAAAGAGGGATGTAGATTTGTTAAACACATTTGCTGACGATAACTTAACATCTGAATCCTGTGATAAGTTGTAGGATTATTGGAATTTGTTTGAGTCTCTGGGACGTTGACCTCCACGAGGGTAGAAGTGCCCTATCTCAGTCCTCGCATCTGTTGTTTTATTCGGGTTATTCCAAACACATTTCTTAGGTAATGTAAAAATAGCAAAGAGAAAAAAATTCATTTAGTTAAAACAAAAAAGTTATAAGCAGTTTACTTTAAGATATTTTCCGTCTGTAATTCTTAGAGTATATATTGTTCTGACATCAAGTATCTCTGTGATGTTTAAACTAATATATTGTATCTTATACTTATCTACTGTATCCTATACTTATCTACTGTATCCTATACTTATCTACTGTATCCCATACTTATCTACTGTATCCTATACTTATCTACTGTATCCTATACTTATATACTGTATCCTATACTTATCTACTGTATCCTATACTTATCTACTGTATCCTATACTTATCTACTGTATCCTATACTTATCTACTGTATCCTATACTTATCTACTGTATCCTATACTTATCTACTGTATCCTATACTTATCTACTGTATCCTATACTTATATACTGTATCCTATACTTATCTACTGTATCCTGTACTTATTTACTGTATCCTATACTTATCTACTGTATCCTATACTATATACTGTATCCCATACTTACCTACTGTATCCTATACTTATCAACTGTATCCTATACTTATCAACTGTATCCTATACTTATCTACTGTATCCTATACTTATCTACTGTATCTTATACTTATCTACTGTATCCCATACTTATCTACTGTAACCTATACTTATCTACTGTAACCTATACTTATCTACTGTATCCTGTACTTATCTACTGTATCCTATACTTATCTACTGTAACCTATACTTATCTACTGTATCCTGTACTTATCTACTGTATCCTATACTTATCTACTGTATCTTATACTTATCTACTGTATCCCATACTTATCTACTGTATCCTATACTTATCTACTGTATCCTATACTTATCTACTGTATCCTATACTAATCTACTGTATCCTATACTTATCTACTGTATCCCATACTTATCTACTGTATCCTATACTTATATACTGTATCCTATACTTATATACTGTATCCTATACTTATCTACTGTATCCCATACTTATATACTGTATCCTATACTTATCTACTGTATCCTATACTTATCTACTGTATCCCATACTTATCTACTGTATCCTATACTTATCTACTGTATCCTATACTTATATACTTGTATCTTATACTTATCTACTGTATCCTATACTTATATACTGTATCCTATACTCATCTACTGTATCTATACTTATCTACTGTATCCTATACCTATCTACTGTATCCTATACTTATCTACTGTATCCTGTACTTATCTATACTTATCTACTGTATCCTATACTTATCTACTGTATCCTATACTTATCTACTGTATCCTATACTTATATACTGTATCCTATACTTATCTACTGTATCCTATACTTATATACTGTATCCTATACTTATCTACTGTATCCTATACTTATCTACTGTATCCTATACTTATATACTGTATCCTATACTTATATACTGTATCCTATACTTATCTACTGTATCCTATACTTATATACTGTATCCTATACTTATCTACTGTATCCTATACTTATCTACTGTATCCTATACTTATCTAGTGTATCCTATACTTATCTACTGTATCCTATACTTATATACTGTATCCTATACTTATATACTGTATCCTATACTTATCTACTGTATCCTATACTTATCTACTGTATCCTATACTTATATACTGTATCCTATACTAATCTACTGTATCCTATACTTATCTATACTTATCTACTGTATCCTATATTTATCTACTGTATCCTATACTTATATACTGTATCCTATACTTATCTACTGTATCCTATACTTATCTACTGTATCCTATACTTATATACTGTATCCTATACTTATCTACTGTATCCTATACTTATCTACTGTATCCTATACTTATATACTGTATCCTATACTTATATACTGTATCCTATACTTATATACTGTATCCTATACTTATCTACTGTATCCTATACTTATCTACTGTATCATATACTTATCTACTGTATCCTATACTTATCTACTGTATCCTATACTTATCTACTGTATCCTATACTTATATACTGTATCCTATACTTATCTACTGTATCCTATACTTATATACTGTATCCTATACTTATCTACTGTATCCTATACTTATCTACTGTATCCTATACTTATATACTGTATTCCTATACTTATCTACTGTATCCTATACTTATATACTGTATTCTATACTTATCTACTGTATCCTATACTTATCTACTGTATCGTATACTTATCTACTGTATCCTATACTTATCTACTGTATCCTATACTTATATACTGTATCCTATACTTATCTACTGTATCCTATACTTTTATTATTTTAGTTAGTTTTTGCGCCAATATCATTGGACGTTGAGACCCCACGTGACCATCCTTAAAACAGTGATCGACCGATAAAAGTTGATTGAAAAAGTTGATTGACCGATCCATCTATAAATAGATCGGGAAAAAACCGCGGCAGAGCATCAGAGCATGTTAGTCATTTGAGCGTTTGATTCAGAAGGGCACTGAAATAAACAGTCAAGCGTCTAGCGTGATCTTGATTGTAAACAATCGCAGACGAGACGAGTCGAAATGGCTGACAGGTTTGCTTCTCTGTCAGTGGATGAAAAAGACAGAATCTTTAACAATGCAGATGCGGCAAACACGAAAAGAGTTACCACGACGGCAGTGCGAGTATTTAGAGAATACCTTACAAGTAAAAGTCTTTCTGCGGAGTTTGAAACGTATGAAATCTCCGAGCTAGATGAGGCCCTGGCTAACTTTTATCTTGAAATGAGGAACAAAAACGGAGAACTGTACAAAAAATCTACTCTCTTATCATACAGACACAGAATACAAAGACACTTGGAATTGACACGTGAGGTTAACATCAGTTGTCAAAACATAACCATCAATTATAACATTTTTCAGAAATGAAAATTCTTTTGTTGTGACAGAAATAAATGTTCAAATTTGAAGAAATGTTTTATTGTTTATTTGATGAACACAAAACCAAGAAAAATAATAAAACAGTTATAGCCTTTAGATTTCGGTCGATGCATGGTTTTATTGACCGAAGAAAAATTATCAACCTCGGACTTCGTCCTCGGTCGATAATTTTTCTTCGGTCAATAAAACCATGCATCGACCTCATCAAAAGGCTATAATTGTATAATATACTGTATCCTATACTTATCTACTGTATCCTATACTTATCTACTGTATCCTATACTTATCTACTGTATCCTATACTTATCTACTGTATTCTATACTTATCTACTGTATCCTATACTTATCTACTGTATCCTATACTTATATACTGTATCCTATACTTATCTACTGTATCCTATACTTATATACTGTATCCTATACTTATCTACTGTATCCTATACTTATATACTGTATCCTATACTTATCTACTGTATCCTATACTTATCTACTGTATCCTATACTTATATACTGTATCCTATACTTATATACTGTATCCCATACTTATCTACTGTATCCTATACTTATCTACTGTATCCCATACTTATCTACTGTATCCTATACTTATCTACTGTATCCTATACTTATCTACTGTATCCTATACTTATATACTGTATCCTATACTTATCTACTGTATCCTATACTTATATACTGTATCCTATACTTATATACTGTATCCTATACTTATATACTGTATCCTATACTTATCTACTGTATCCTATACTTATCTACTGTATCCTATACTTATATACTGTATCCTATACTTATCTACTGTATCCTATACTTATCTACTGTATCCTATACTTATATACTGTATCCTATACTTATATACTGTATCCCATACTTATCTACTGTATCCTATACTTATCTACTGTATCCCATACTTATCTACTGTATCCTATACTTATCTACTGTATCCTATACTTATCTACTGTATCCTATACTTATATACTGTATCCTATACTTATCTACTGTATCCTATACTTATCTACTGTATCCTATACTTATATACTGTATTCTATACTTATCTACTGTATCCTATACTTATATACTGTATCGTATACTTATCTTCTGTATCCTATACTTATATACTGTATCCTATACTTATCTACTGTATACTATACTTATCTACTGTATCCTGTACTTATCTACTGTATTCCTATACTTATCTACTGTATCCTATACTTATATACTGTATCCTATACTTATCTACTGTATCCTATACTTATCTACTGTATCCTATACTTATATACTGTATCCTATACTTATCTACTGTATCCTATACTTATATACTGTATCCTATACTTATCTACTGTATCCTATACTTATCTACTGTATCCTATACTTATATACTGTATCCTATACTTATCTACTGTATCCTATACTATATACTGTATCCTATACTTATATACTGTATCCTATACTTATCTTCTGTATCCTATACTTATATACTGTATCCTATACTTATCTACTGTATCCTATACTTATCTTCTGTATCCTATACTTATATACTGTATCCTATACTTATATACTGTATCCCATACTTATATACTGTATCCTATACTTATCTACTGTATCCTATACTTATCTGCTGTATCCTGTTCTTATTTACTGTATCCTATACTTATCTACTTTGTCGTATACTTATCTACTGTATCCTATACTTATCTACTGTATCCTATACTTATCTACTGTATCCTATACTTATCTACTGTATCCTATACTTATCTACTGTATCCCATACTTATCTACTGTATCCTATACTTATCTACTGTATCCTATACTTATCTACTGTATCCTACTATATACTGTATCCTATACTTATCTACTGTATCCCATACTTATCTACTGTATCCTATACTTATCTACTGTATCCTATACTATATACTGTATCCTATACTTATCTACTGTATCCTATACTATATACTGTATCCCATACTTATCTACTGTATCCATACTTATCTACTGTATCCTATACTTATCTACTGTATCCTATACTATCTACTGTATCCTATACTTATATACTGTATCCCATACTTATCTACTGTATCCTATACTTATCTACTGTATCCTATACTTATATACTGTATCCTATACTTATATACTGTATCCTATACTTATATACTGTATCCTATACTTATCTACTGTATCCTATACTTATCTACTGTATCCCATACTTATATACTGTATCCTATACCTATCTACTGTATCCTATACTTATCTACTGTATCCTATACTTATCTACTGTATCCTATACTTATATACTGTATCCTATACTTATCTATTGTATCCTATACTTATCTACTGTATCCCATACTTATATACTGTATCCTATACCTATCTACTGTATCCTATACTTATATACTGTATCCTATACTAATCTACTGTATCCCATACTTATCTACTGTATCTTATACTTATATACTGTATCCTATACTTATATACTGTATCCTATACTTATCTACTGTATCCTATACTTATCTACTGTATCCTTACTTATCTACTGTATCCTATACTTATCTACTGTATCCTATACTTATATACTGTATCCTATACTTATATACTGTATCCTATACTTATCTACTGTATCCTATACTTATCTACTGTATCCTATACTTATCTACTGTATCCTATACTTATCTACTGTATCCTATACTTATCTACTGTATCCTATACTTATATACTGTATCCTATACTTATATACTGTATCCTATACTTATCTACAGTATCTAATACTTATCTACTGTATTCCATACTTATATACTGTATCCTATACTTATCTACTGTATCCTATACTTATCTACTGTATCCTATACTTATCTACTGTATCCTATACTTATCTACTGTATCCTATACTAATATACTGTATCCTATACTTATCTACTATATCCTATTACTTATCTACTGTATCCTATACTTATCTACTGTATCCTATACTTATCTACTGTATCCTATACTTATATTCTGTATCCTATATTATCTACTGTTTTATTTGATGTTCATAATTCTTTAAATGTCTTTGTATAATTTGACAGTATAGGTCATGTAAAGGTCATAGAGGGTATATGTAAGGATTTAATGAGAGAATATATTGTTATTGTTAAAATACTGATTAACCCTTTTAATCGAGACCCATTTCTCCTTAAAAATGTGTACCCCTCCGTATTGGTACCATTCTACAAAGGAGAATTACACATGCCTTGCCACCTCTTGTATTACATAGCCGATTATCAAGCAACGAAATCATATCAATGGCGTTTGATCAGAATTAGTATTACTATGTATAGGTTGGGGTTTTAATTGGTATGCATTTCCTTGCGGCTTGGTGACCTCCCCGAACCCATCATTCAAGTTTTATTGTCCATAGTTCTTGCAATCTTTGATGAAGATATGGGTCGTAAAATCCATGCAATTTATGGTCTGGGTTTAAATACCAACTGACGTTAAAAAAACTTGTAATAAAAAGAAAATAAAGTGGTATTAAGAATGTTCATTTTCTGAAAATTATGACCTTATTTAAACCCATTTGGTTGAAAAAAACAAAGGAAACCCCCAACAACATCAATTTATATGATAAAACGTGTTCTCTGTCTGACATTGGTCCAGGACTGGTCACAGTGATCGTCTTTCTTCTACAAGTACGCCACAGATTTTTATCTCTTGAAAATATTTGTACAAGAAATAAAGAATTCCATTTAATGGTGCCGTTTTTTCTTTGAATTAGAGAGTGTAGTGTTGAGTGATTGGTTGATTTTGTGTTAGAGTGCATAGGCTATGTGCCCGCAGGTTACAAGGATTGCACCTGGCCACAGGTTAATCAGTTCTCCTAACAGGTAACACAGGTAGATAGTTTACCTATTTAAATTAACGAAGATAAAGGTAGGGCTTGGCTGGTAAGAAATTTAAAATTGATAAGTTTAGGCTTTGAAGCTGTTAATGTAGGTGGCATCTATATGGAGACACCAGAGAAGGAATCTCCCGTGGCGCCATCTACCTGCTTGTTTTGTATTCCCCGGGATTAATTTATACCAGTTAAGCACAAATTACAGGAAATTACCTTTTTCAAGTTGGTAATAAAATGATAGATTGATCCATAGTATGACATTAAAACATACTTAAACACATTCATATTTTTACCATTTCCTGAACACTCGAGCTTGGCATTTAATGCCAATGTTTTTGAAATTTGGATACAGAAATATATTGGAAAAGGTTAGAATTCCTCTTTATTTGAATGCCAATGTTTTGATAATATTTCAACAGATGGAACCTGTGACACAATTATGTGTTGGTTTTCACTAGATGTGTTTTCAATGGCAGAGGTAAATTTAATTTCCAGTGTTACAGTGTAATTCTAGTGCCGTAAAATTCTCTTTACTTTACGCGATTGTGTAGTTCTATAGAATTTCAAATGAACTGCTGTATGTTTAATCCTAATTGGAAGCCTTTTAACAGTCCTTAGAGAAATGGCTATATTAGTATGACAATTTTATCTCTTTGTGATATGAAATAAACAAAGCCCCATCCGATTTTAATATCCATAGTAACGATGCAAAGCCAATGTATCATAGCAGTGTCTTTTGCATATTTGTGTTCCGTTCTATACCCACTGTAGGGCCAAGTCACGCAGCGAAGTGTATTGTGACGAGTGGATACTGTACTACTGTTGGGTATAGTGCTACACTGTGTAAGCTTATGTCACATACCCACCAGATACTGTACAACCTTTTTTTCCACCAGGGACTTTGCCTTGGATTTGAGAGGCCGTAGGGTTTCCTGGCAATTTTTCGTTTCTATGTTGTATCGTGTCACACATATTTTTGCCCGAGTGATGCCCTTTGGAGACCATCAACAAACTATAAGACCATCACGTGGTGGGCCTGTTATCATGATGGAGCCCACAACTTAGTTTGTTGACGGGCTCCGAAGAGCATCCATCAGTACGCTTTGGCTTCCTCTGGTGGCTAAACATCCAGTTTAAGTAATTATAACTGTATGGCACAAAAGGAGTTGATTTGTTTGGTCTGATCACAGAAAACCAGCTCTTGACCTTTGCATGACCTTGTATGGAATATAATGTTGACATTAGTATGACTTTGTATGGAATATTATGTAGACATTTGTATGACCTTGTAACGGATATTATGTGGACATTTGTATGACCTTGTATGGGATATAATGTGGACATTTGTATGACCTTGTATAGAATATTACATTGAAGTTTGTATGACCTTGTATGGGATATAATGTGGACATTTGTATGACCTTGTATGGGATATAATGTGGACATTTGTATGACCTTGTATAGAATATTACATTGATGTTTGTATGGGATATTATGTGGACATTTGTATGACCTTGTATGGGATATTATGTGGACATTTGTATGACCTTGTAACAAAAATAATGTGGACATTTGTATGACCTTGTATGGGATATTATGTGGACATTTGTATGACTTTGTATGGGATATTATGTGGACATTTGTATGATCTTGTAACGAATATAATGTGGACATTTGTATGACCTTTTAACGAATATAATGTGGACATTTGTATGACCTTGGAATGGATAGTATATTGACGTTTGTATGACTTTGTATGGAATATTATGTTAACAGTTCTATGACCTTTATAGGAACATTATGTTGACCATTTCATGTGTTTCTATATAACCAGGAACTACCATTGGAGGACCTGAAGCAGCGATGTCAAAACCAGCTGGAGATCATGTCTAAAAAACGTATCAAACGTATCTTAGCAGGTCAGTACCTATTTAACGTATCTTAGTAGGTCGGTACCAATCTAGCGTATATCTTAGTAGGTCAGTACCTATCAAGCATATCTTAGTAGGTCGGTACCTATCTAATGTATCTTAGTAGGTCGGTACATATCTAACGTATCTTAGTAGGTTGGTACCTATCTAACTTATCTTAGGTCGGTACCTATCAAAAGTATCTTAGTAGGTCGGTACCTATCAAACATATCTTAGTAGGTCGGTACCTATCTAACATATCTTAGTAGGTCAGTACCTATCTAACGTATCTTAGTAGGTCAGTACCTATCTAACGTATCTTAGTAGGTCGGTACCTATCAAACATATCTTAGTAGGTCGGTACCTATCTAACGTACCTTAGTAGGTCGGTACCTATCTAGCGTATCTTAGTAGGTCGGTACCTATATAACGTATCTTAGTAGGTCAGTACCTATCTAACGTATCTTAGTAGGTCGGTACCTATCTAACGTATCTTAGTAGGTCGGTACCTATCTAACGTATCTTAGTAGGTCAGTACCTATCTAACGTATCTTAGTAGGTCGGTACCCATCAAACGTATCTTAGTAGGTCAGTACCTATCTAATGTATCTTAGTAGGTCAGTACCTATCTAACGTATCTTAGTAGGTCAGTACCTATCTAACGTATCTTAGTAGGTCAGTACCTATCTAACGTATCTTAGTAGGTCGGTACCTATCTAACGTATCTTAGTAGGTCAGTACCTATCTAACGTATCTTAGTAGGTCGGTACCTATCTAACGTATCTTAGTAGGTCAGTACCTATCTAACGTATCTTAGTAGGTCGGTACCCATCAAACGTATCTTAGTAGGTCAGTACCTATCTAACGTATCTTAGTAGATCAGTACCTATCTAATGTATCTTAGTAGGTCGGTACCTATCAAATGTATCTTAGTAGGTCGGTACCTATCTAAGGTATCTTAGTAGGTCAGTACCTATCTAACGTATCTTAGTAGGTCAGTACCTATCTAACGTATCTTAGTAGGTCGGTACCCATCAAACGTATCTTAGTAGATCAGTACCTATCTAATGTATCTTAGTAGATCAGTACCTATCTAACGTATCTTAGTAGGTCAGTACGTATCTAATGTATCTTAGTAGGTCGGTACCTATCTAACGTATCTTAGTAGGTCAGTACGTATCTAATGTATCTTAGTAGGTCGGTACCTATCTAACATATCTTAGTATGTCAGTACCTATCAAACGTATCTTAGTAGGTCGGTACCTATCTAACATATCTTAGTAGGTCGGAACCTATCTAACGTATCTTAGTAGGTCAGTACCTATCTAACATATCTTAGTAGGTCAGTACCTATCTAACGTATCTTAGTAGGTTAGTACCTATCTAATGTATCTTAGTAGGTCAGTACCTATCAAACGTATCTTAGTAGATCAGTACCTATCTAACGTATCTTAGTAGGTCTGTACCTATCTAACATATCTTAGTAGGTCGGTACCTATCAAATGTATCTTAGTAGGTCGGTACCCATCAAATGTATCTTAGTAGGTCGGTACCTATCTAACGTATCTTAGTAGGTCGGTACCTATCAAACATATCTTAGTAGGTCAGTACCTATCTAACGTATCTTAGTAGGTCAGTACCTATCTAACGTATCTTAGTAGGTCAGTACGTATCTAATGTATCTTAGTAGGTCGGTACCTATCTAACGTATCTTAGTAGGTCGGTACCTATCAAACATATCTTAGTAGGTCAGTACCTATCTAACGTATCTTAGTAGGTCAGTACCTATCTAACGTATCTTAGTAGGTCAGTACCTTTCTAACGTATCTTAGTAGGTCAGTACCTATCTAACATATCTTAGTAGGTCGGTATACCTATCTAACATATCTTAGTAGGTCAGTACCTATCTAACGTATCTTAGTAGGTCGGTACCTATCTAACATATCTTAGTAGGTCAGTACCTATCTAACATATCTTAGTAGGTCGGTACCTATCTAACATATCTTAGTAGGTCAGTACCTATCTAATGTATCTTAGTAGGTCAGTACCTATCAAACGTATCTTAGTAGATCAGTACCTATCTAGCGTATCTTAGTAGGTCTGTACCTATCTAACATATCTTAGTAGGTCGGTACCTATCTAACGTATCTTAGTAGGTCTGTACCTATCAAATGTATCTTAGTAGGTCGGTACCCATCAAATGTATCTTAGTAGGTCGGTACCTATCAAACGTATCTTAGTAGGTCGGTACCCATCTAACATATCTTAGTAGGTCGGTACCCATCAAACGTATCTTAGTAGGTCAGTACCTATCTAACGTATCTTAGTAGGTCGGTACCTATCAAATGTATCTTAGTAGGTCGGTACCTATCTAAGGTATCTTAGTAGGTCAGTACCTATCTAACGTATCTTAGTAGGTCGGTACCTATCTAACATATCTTAGTAGGTCGGTACCTATCAAATGTATCTTAGTAGGTCGGTACATATCAAACGTATCTTAGTAGGTCGGTACCTATGTAAGATATCTTAGTAGGTCGATACCTATCTAACATATCTTTGTAGGTCGGTACCTATCTAACGTATCTTAGTAGGTCGGTACCTATCTAACATATCTTAGTAGGTCGGTACATATCGAACGTATCTTAGTAGGTCGGTACCAATCAAACATTTCTTAGTAGGTCAGTACCTATCAAACATATCTTAGTAGGTCGGTACCTATCAAACGTATCTTAAATTAGTAGGTCGGTACCTATCTAACGTATCTTAGTAGGTCGGTACCTATCAAACGTATCTTAGTAGGTCAGTACCTATCTAACGTATCTTAGTAGGTCAGTACCTATCTAACGTATCTTAGTAGGTCAGTACCTATCTAACGTATCCTAGTAGGTCAGTACCTATCTTATGTATCTTAGTAGGTCGGTACCTATCTAACATATCTTAGTAGGTCTGTACCTATCTAACATATCTTAGTAGGTTGGTACCTATCTAACGTATCTTACAGTATTAATTTTAGCAGACCTGTATTTATCAGTTCAATTTTAATGATCAATTTCGTTTGTATGCATTAAAGATTAAGCATGTTAGAGCCAACAAAAATTTTGTGTTGACAAATACAATTTTTTAATCAAAGTCGAATTTTTTTCATGTCCAGACAAAACATTTTTTTATGTAAAATGAAAAATATGTTCTGCCAATCCTAAATATTTGAGATACATGCAGTTAGCTGTCAATCATCTGAGGTTAGTAAGGGTTTTCTGCCCCTTTATACTCATTGTAACTGCACACTAAGCTGCCATCTGCCCGTTATTTCCATGAGATCTATTTTAAACCTCCTACAATAATACATTTATAGACCTCCTTCTGACAGAGTTAATACCTTAAACCTACATATCAATCTGCTCTTCTCTCTTAAATCAATTTCATTTTTGAATCGTAAATAAATAAAAGGATTTAATTATAGCTTATGTCTAATCTTTATTTACAAGATTTTCTTTCCAAAATACCTATATGTGAAATTTGGCAAGAATGTTACTGAAATGAAAAACCCCTCCTCTAGAACTGTTGGACCGGAAATCAATAGCTTTCTGTTTGATCCTCATAATGTTATATAATTCCAAGCTGTGACTCTGGTATAAGTACAGCCCCATTGTCACATAGAGATGAATTTTATCAACTGTCCTCATAGCGTTTTATTTTAATGCTTTTCCTTTCAGTAGAGATCAATGGTCTAAGAATGAGAATTAATGACTTTCCGACCTCCACATTGCATATACCCAAGTGGCAGTTTGTCTCTTATCTTAATTGCTATTCATATTTTTTTTCCTTTTCATTTTGAAATGTGTCATTTCCATAATGTATATATTGTCCATTCGGCATATATCTGTATTGACTTTATACAACCGTTGTCTTAATTTCAATTTCACTTCAAATTGGCTAGTCTGAGTCTGTTTTGTCTTTGGTCTGTCTGAGCCTGTGACCAAGAGGCTTGCAACTAGGGTATAATTGATATTGTGGAATGGTTGTATATTCAATTTAGAAACTGCATTATCAGCTCGCCTTGTCATTAGATGCGAGATTTCCCAGTGTTTGCTGTGACTAGGCCCTGCCATCTGCAGCCAAAATTTGATAAATGGTTGGACACCGGAATCTGTAATAGCAGATTTTGTGTGCAAAACCAGACTCCACCGGTGAACAAATAAAATGGCGACCACAAAACAGGAAGAAAATCCACTTACATCCCCGCCTACCATCCGTCTTAATAACATTCCGGGTAGAACCAGCGAGGATGACACATATCAGAGGGCCAAAATTGTTTTTGTCTTCAGACATGAAAACCAAAGGAAAATTTATATATGTTGTAATAGTTCATTAGTTATTCAATAGAATTTGTTGTGTCTAAGTCTATCTTTGACCATGTTTAAGTCGTTAATCTTATAAAGCACTTGGGGATGATGCTGGCTCCTGCATTGGGTCAAGGTCATGCAGACCTTGCTAGGGAGAAGTCATTTATTTACTGAGGACACCAGTGACGGCCATGTCATATCTGCTGACCTACAAGAAAAAAATGTTTTATCTTTTGGTAAATGATTTGTAGTATGTTTGAAATCTAGTAAACATCTTCAAACAAGAGCTATTGGTATACTCATGGATGGTTTCGTCTCTCTTTCTATTAGCTGTACATTGTCAAATTATTGTACACAGATTGACATTTTACAAATGAATGTGTACCCTTTATAAATGTTTTAATGAAATCTTATCAATTTCATCCTCAAAAATTATCTGTTTGAAGTACCAGCTAGGTCAAGAAACATGCTATTACTGTGCTTCTATCGTATATATATACACACACTTTCATGTAGACCATCAGTGTATTGGCGGTAAGGTCATGAAGGTCAATTCTGAGAGCTGGTCAGGATCAAAGACTAGATTTGGCTATAACTTGTAAAACACGTTTTAAGAATTTTCTTTTTAGTTCCATAAGGTCAAGTGTCATGATACTTGTCCAAAAGGCTCTCTGGGCAGAGGTCTTTATTTCTAACTCTTACAGGTGACCTTCACCTGCTTAAGGTCAAAGAGGTCTTTGGTTCATAACATTGAAATCCCTGCACTATAACTGTATATAGCCCCAGATCTCTTGGGAGCTAAATCCTTGTTTCGTGACATGGCAATGGTCAACCCCATACACTAATTGTTAGGCATGTTTTTACAGGTAGGTGAGGTTGTCAGTGTTCTTGTCAAATTTGTGATGTATGGCTCTGTTTCTCAAAAAGACAAGCATGCATGTAAAACACAGTTGAGATCAGCTTTCATTACCATAGCTGTTAATAGGATGTTAAACAATACAAAACAAAACCAAACTCGAAAGTAAGATAGGACGTTAAACAATACAAAACACAACCCAACTCTAAAAGTAAGATAGGACATTGGATACTGAGATGCATGACTACCAAGCTTGTTAAAATGAATGACCTTGACCTACTTTGGGGTCATATGTGCTAAAATCTTTGAGGGACTTTTTCTCAATAATCCAATTACAAAGGCCCAAAGACCTGATATTGGCCCAGTAGCATATTGGTATGAAGGGCTACAAAGTTTATTCAAATGAATGTCCTTGACCTACCTTCAAGGTCACTGTGGAAAAATGCGCTAAAACATCTAAGCAACTTCTTCTCAATAACCAAATTTAAAGGCTTAGAGTCTTGATTTTGACTGTCAATAGGACCTAACCAATGGAAAAATCAATGAACAAACTTTGCCAACTCTGAATTTGAATATGGTGGTCATCAGTATAAATGACCTTAAGGTTCCATTAGTAACAGATGAGTGATACAGGGCCATTGGGCCTATAGTTTAAGAAAGAAGAAGTGTTACACCAACTCAATTTAAATATAATGCTTCATTAAGAAAGAAAGGTCAATATTTGAATTTGTTTCAAATTTCTAAATAACAATTTCTTACTTTTAAGTTTTAAATTAATTCAATTAGAATTTGAAATGCTTGAAAAATAATTTTTAACTTTTATTTGAATTTCATATTAAATCAAGATTAACTGTTTGCTGTAGCTGAAATTTAAATAATAAATGGTATGAGAATGCAGATGTTTCAGGCTGACTACTTTAGTGTTCTTTTAGTTGTTACATAACACTCAAGCTGTCAAGTGAAGGGAGGTAATACATCCCAGTAATTTCTCACAGATATTCACCAAGTTTTAAGTGGCTGATATTATGTAAGATGCTGCTGTTTTAAACAGGATCGGTGTATTAGAAATGTCGTGAGTATGTGTACCTCGAGAACTAAATGACAAAGTTAGCATTTTATCGTAGCAGGTTTAAACATGTTGATTCCAGCTACGAGACAATTAAACATGTGTGTCTTATCTACAACTTCAAAGGTCATTTCTTTTTCTTATAATGCTGCAACACTGTCTATCCATAAAACAGACTAAAAAAACATGGCAGCCATCAGCCATATTGGTTAAGCTGAACAAGATATATCATAAAAACTGGATTCCTCGTTTCTGTTTTAAAAGCTCACCAGTATAGGACAGAATTCCAATGTATTTCTCTGTAGACTTTGTCAGGTGTACAGTTCTGAGAACCCCGGCAACTCCGTCCCGGTAGAGTTGAAGAACTCGTGTTTTTTCAGCGTTGTAGATCAGGGACTTTATACATTAGTGATGAAACAGGTGGTGATTAGTAATGTTCATTCAAGAAGAAAAAATTTTGTAAAAAAAATCTATAATGACTACAAGCTTGATTCAAATGATGGAATTATAGATACGGTTCTACACACCCTGCGGTGATCTGAGAGAGTACATTAAATTTTAAATCAGTAAACCGCAATACACCATAGTACATTTACCTCAAACACTACAAAATCCATCACTTGCTCAGAAGGATTTCTTCACTTTTGTTTTCTGATGATTAAATTGATGCTCATTTATGAAGTATAGCACTCTGCAATATCAAAGGTCAGACCTGTACAAGGTCAAGGTTTTATAAAGTTGGGATTGAATGGTCTTAGCGAAATTAAATAGGTAGTATATTCTGATGTGGGTTAATTAAGGGATCATTATTACACTGTATATACATTAAATTACATTTGTCAAATGCCATAAAATGACCACTATTCACTGATTGAATGTCAAAGATAATTCATTAGCATTGGTCAAGAGCGTTAAAGTAGCCCATTTCTCTGGTGCAAACATAAATAAACCTAGCTAATCATTGGTCAAATATGTTACAGGGACTCTTTCTCATTTGTGAAATGTAATCAAGTTAACTCTTTCTGATTGGTCAAATGTCCTAAATATGACTCTTTATAATTGGTCAAAGGTAATAAAGTTAACTCTTTCTGATTGGTCAAATGTCCTAAATATGACTCTTTATAATTGGTCAAAGGTCATAAAGTTAACTCTTTCTGATTGGTCAAATGTCCTAAATGTGACTCTTTATAATTGGTCAAATGTCATAAAGTGAAATCTTTCTCATTGGTGAAATGTCATTAAAGAAACTCTTTCTATTTGGACAAACACCTTAAAAGAAACACTTTGTCCTTGGTCAAACATCGTTAAAGTAATGTGTTTTAGTGCATGGTCAAGTCTCATAGAAATGTAAATCTGCAGGTATTTACAATTCTGCATGTTTGCTCAAACAAATTGCAGTAATTTACATAGTCATCGTTAGACTGGCTCCCTGTCTCTAGAATATTAAAATTATAAATAAAATTGACTTTTATGATTTTGGTCTCTAGGATATGTCTGGTTCTGATTAAAGACACTAAGTTTCAAACTAGGGGGAGATAATCTAGTATTAAAATTTAGTGGAGCAGTTCTAACAAAAAACTTAGGGGCCAGTCTAAGTCATCGTGTGATATAGACATTTATATAGGGGTAAACTGCCTTCTAATACATATAACTAATAAACAATTCTAGTGTATTCCTATTCACAGAAAAATGGTTAAAAAAAAAAATAATTAAAAAAAAAAAGAAAAACAGAAAATCCCATTGAATCATTTCATTGATGTTATTGAACATGAAGAATGGTGTTGTTTTTTTTACCTTTTTTTCGATTTGGATTGACATTTAATTACATGTTTTCTGTCAGGTGATGATCCAGCCAATATTTCCTCCTCTGGAACAGACGATGAGAGCTCAGAGGATGAAGAGGTCCACAAAGGTAAGTAACTCTCACAAGATTTGGAAAAAAAATCTGTGTCATTTGCAAGTTTGATCTTGGTGTAATAAACTCACACCATCATGTGTATAATCTGTGTTGTACATATGTTTGACCTTGGTTGGAGTTAAGGATGCCAGCCCTCCATCTGTCTGTCCCTGGACCTGATAGATTTTCTCCTTACAGATAATGCATTCTGTATCAAAGTGGCGTGGTAATAAAAATTGAATATCAAACACAAGTCTTAGTTCATTATCACACCTTTTGAGGGAGTTGTAGCCCTTTGAACTTTAAATTCTATCTGATTCCCAAAGGGCATGATTACAGAGTAACAACTTGCAGGGGGACAGTATGACTTGTTCAATGAACAAGTTTAAAAAAAAATGTTGACTGTCGCTTTTGAGGCTCCCTCCAGTTTATGAATCATGTAATTTATTGAATATTAACAACTTTTGCAATATTAACCTGAAAGCTTCCAAATTTTTTTATCATGTTTGATAACTTTTAACCTTTACAAAGATTTAGAAATACATATAGATGGTTTGAGTTTGACTAGAAGAGCCCAAGTCTAAAGTGACAGACACATGGCTGGAGACTGGTGTCCAGGCTAACAACATTGCTGACCACGGGGACAGAATGTTCCCATGGCTAGTTTTAAACCTGTTGTTTTAGCTAGCACATTAACCTTAAATTCACAGGTAAAACATGTCAGGTGATCTGTTAAATGTCCGTAGTGCTATAGTGACTCACCCTACATTAAAGAGGAATCCCTTCATTGGTGTTGTCAAACCTGTCACCAACATAGCCAGCACAAGCATGCTCTTGTCATCAAATTCTCATTCCTTTATTACATTCAAAATTTTCTCTTTTCTTTTCATGTCACGACATTAAGTAGGATATATGATAACATAAAAAAAATGGCTTTTGAAATTTGGACATAATAAAGCGACACAAAGAGATGTAGTGTGGCGTTTCTTTAGATGTTTGGATTTAATTACATCAGATCTCCATGTCATGGATCGAACAGAATTTAATTTAACAAAAGTCAATTTGATATTTCAATTCGAATTTAAAAACATGTAAATTTATCATTAGAACAAAATAAAATTTGAAAAAATAAAAACCAATTGTGGAAATTTGCTTTTAAATTAGAATTAGATTAAATTCACTATAATGTTATTGTGTTTGACAAGACATTTTGTAGTTTGAGTAATGATACCGGGATAAAATGAGAATGCTTTTTTAAATACTGTCACTTTTATCAGGGTAGCTAGGGGTTTATAATGGAGAGCACATTGCACTTAAAGAGAGTCCTCAGTCCCTAAATCCCTCCCCTATAGGCCTTCTCATTGACCCCTCCCCTAAATCCCTCCCTTATAGGCCTTCTCATTGACCCCTCCCCTAAATCCCTCCCCTATAGGCCTTCTCATTGACCCCTCCCCTAAATCTCTCTCCATAGGCCTACTCAATGACCCCTCCCCTAAATCCCTCTCCTATTGGCCTTCTCATTGATCCCTCCCCTAAATCCCTCCCCTATAGGCCTTATCATTGACCCCTCCCCTAAATCCCTCTCCTATTGGCCTTCTCATTGATCCCTCCCCTAAATCCCTCCCCTATAGGCCTTCTCATTGACCCCTCCCCTAAATCCCTGTCCTATTGGCCTTCTCATTGACCCCTCCCCTAAATACCTTTCCAATTGGCCTTCTCGTTGACCCCTCCCCTAAATCCCTCTCCTATAAGCCTTCTCATTGTCCCCTCCCCTAAATCCCTGTCCTATTGGCCTTCTCATTGACCCCCTCCCCTAAATCCCTCTCCTATTGTCCTTCTTATTGACCCCCCTCCCCTAAATCCCTCTCCTATAAGCCTTCTCATTGACCCCTCCCCTAAATCCCTCTCCTATTGACCTTCTCATTGACCCCCTCCCCTAAATTCCTCTCCTATAAGCCTTCTCATTGACCCCTTCCCCTGAATCCCTCTCCTATTGGTCTTCTCATTAACCCCTCCCCTAAATCCCTCCCCTATAGGCCTTCTCATTGACCCCCCTCCCCTAAATCCCTCTCCTATAAGCCTTCTCATTGACCCCTCCCCTAAATCCCTCTCCTAGTGGCCTTGTCATTGACCCCTCCCCTAAATACCTTTCCAATTGGCCTTCTCGTTGACCCCTCCCCTAAATCCCTCTCCTATAAGCCTTCTCATTGTCCCCTCCCCTAAATCCCTGTCCTATTGGCCTTCTCGTTGACCCCTCCCCTAAATCCCTCTCCTATAAGCCTTCTCATTGACCCCTCCCCTAAATCCCTCTCCTATTGGCCTTCTCATTGACCCCCCTCCCCTAAATTCCTCTCCTATAAGCCTTCTCATTGACCCCTTCCCCTGAATCCCTCTCCTATTGGTCTTCTCATTAACCCCTCCCCTAAATCCCTCCCCTATAGGCCTTCTCATTGACCCCCCTCTCCTAAATCCCTCTCCTATAAGCCTTCTCATTGACCCCTCCCCTAAATCCCTCTCCTAGTGGCCTTCTTATTGACCCCTCCCCTAAATCCCTCCCCTATAGGCCTTCTCATTGACCACTCCCCTAAATCCCTCTCCTATAGGCCTTCTCATTGACCCCTCCCCTAAATCCCTCTCCTATAGGCCTTCTCATTGACCCCTCCCCTAAATCCCTCTCCTATTGGTCTTCTCATTGACCCCCTCCCCCTAAATCCCTCCCTCCCTATTAGGCCTTCTCATTGACCACTCCCCTAAATCCCTCTCCTATAGGCCTTCTCATTGACCCCTCCCCTAAACACCTGTCCTATTGGCCTTCTCATTGACCCCCTCCCCTAAATCCCTCTCCTATTGACCTTCTCATTGACCCCCTCCCCTAAATACCTCTCCTATTGGCCTTCTCATTGACCCCTCCCCTAAACACCTGTCCTATTGACCTTCTCATTGACCCCCTCCCCTAAATACCTCTCCTATTGGCCTTCTCATTGACCCCTCCCCTAAACACCTGTCCTATTGACCTTCTCATTGACCCCTCCCCCAAATCCCTCTCCTATTGGCCTTCTCATTGACCCTCCCCTAAACACCTGTCCTATTGACCTTCTCATTGACCCCCTCCCCTAAACACCTGTCCTATTGACCTTCTCATTGACCCCCTCCCCTAAATACCTCTCCTATTGACCTTCTCACTGAGGCCTCCCCTAAATACCTCTCCTATTGGCCTTCTCACTGAGGCCTCCCCTAAATACCTCTCCTATTGGCCTTCTCACTGAGGCCTCCCCTAAATACCTGTCCTATTGACCTTCTCATTGACCCCTCCCCTAAATACCTTTCCTATTGGCCTTCTCACTGAGGCCTCCCCCTGGAGATCCCTCTCCATTGGCCTTCAATAGGCTTTCTCATCATTTTCTCCCTTTATCCTGATCGATATTCCCTCTCAAAATCCCTTTCCCTAATAAACTTTTCTATGATATCCCTATCATTGACCCCTCCATAAATTCCTCTCCATATCCCTTTTCATTAACCCCACCCTGGATTCCATTTTTAAAACCCTTAGTTGTTACAGATCAGTCTCCTCTTAAATCCATCCCCACTCCACATATTTTCTTCTTGTTTTGCAATTCCATGAAGAAGATGCCATCTAATGGAAATTGATACAGACAGAATTGGTAGACACTGCTATAGAAATAATTCACTTCTTTTCAGTTATTTTGATATAATCTTTATGGAGCTAGGTTAAACTTTATATATATATATGGCTGTTAAGTCAGTGTCAGCTTCTGTCTGCTGTTAAATGGTATTATAAAAGGTGATTAAAGTTGTCCATGTAATGACTCGATCTGTCCTACTAGTCAGTATTACTACGAGTACATGTGTACTCAGACAGTTACGAGTCTCTCAGCTGACTAAGTTGGCAGGGCTGCACCAGAGACCAATGTTCAACTGATGTTTGGACTCTCTGTATTGATGCAGGTCACTCTGAACTATCTTTGGACATTTGACCTCTATAAGACAAAACAGTTTCCTTGGTTATACTATTACACATAAAATCTTCTGTGTGTTGGTACTTACATCTTCGGAAGATAGTTGGTCTTGTACCAGAATTGTCACTGTGACCTATATTTTGACCTTTGAGCTTCATAAGTGAAACACTGTTTGAAATTCAATTGTTTAGCTTATCAGCTGTATTATTAGTCCCCTAGCAGTGACCCCGAGGGGCTGTAATGGCTACCTCTATGTCTGTCTTGTATGTACATAGCCAAATATTGTCAGTGATCTAGTGACTTCATTCCTTGAGTGATTATGATCAAGCTTCTCACATTGATAAAGGAACATAATATCTCAGATAGTTACAAGTTTCGGGGATTTTGATTCAAGATCAAGGTCACTTTTATTGTGATCAAGAGGGATGGGGGGGGGGGGGGGGGGGGGGGGGAGGCTTGTTGTTGGCTTTAGCAATACCCACTATTACATCGTTTGAGGGCACTTTTTCATCTTCCAGAATAAGAACAGTGTGATAAAACTGTGGAGATGTATTATGTTTTTGCCATGGAACCATTAAATTTAGAAATTAGTCATACCAGACATATCGATATATATATATAAGTATATATGTATGTATATGGCAGAATATCCTAATGATTAATTGGAACTCTTGCTGTGAGCCGACCACAAACATGTTAGACATGCCCATAGGTCACTCTGTCTGGTCACAAAACACTTCGGCTGTGTAAGGTGGCATTGTCTTGTATCAATAGATTTCAGATATAATATTCTGTCACTGCTTATCTCCCCTGTTAGTCAACACTAGAGGGCAGTTGGTTCCAATTTACTGTGACTTACGGTTATCTCCCTTGTGTTCAAAAACTAATTTGTAAGTTTAATTTCACTGTGACTTTGACAGATTATTTCCCCGAGCTGTGTTGCAGTCACTTACTTGTGATATGCCTTAATGCCAATATCCCCTCTAACTGTTTCAGAAGTTATCTCCCCTTACTAAATGTTACACAAGTTATATCCCCTGACTACCTGTTAGATAAATTACCTCCCCTGACTAACTGATAAATAAATTGCCTCCCCTGACTAACTGATAAATAAATTACCTCCCCTGACTAAGTTATCTCCCCTTACTAACTGTTACAGAAGTTACCTACCCTGACTGACTGTTAAATAGATTACTTCCCCTGAATAAGTTATCTCCCCTTACTTACTGTTACAGAAGTTACCTACCCTGACTGACTGTTAAATAGATTACTTCCCCTGAATAAGTTATCTCCCCTTACTAACTGTTACAGAAGTTACCTCTCCTGACTGACTGTTAAATAAATGACCTCCCCTGACTAACTGTTAAATAAATTACCTCCCTGAATAAGTTAACTCCCCTTACTAACTGTTACAGAAGTTACCTCTCCTGACGGACTGTTACATAAGTTACCTTCCCTGACTAACTGTTAAATAAATTACCTCTCCTGACTAACTGTTAAATAAATGACCTTCCCTGACTAACTGTTAAATAAATTACCTCCCCTGACTAACTGATAAATAAATTACCTCCCCTGACTAAGTTATCTCCCCTTACTAACTGTTACAGAAGTTACCTCTCCTGACGGACTGTTAGATAAATTACCTCCCCTGACTTAGTAACCCCCACTGAATAACTTTTAGATGAATTACTTCCCCTGACTAACATTATGACAGTAGCTGATCATAGTATCAAACAAGATGTTTCTTCACATTGCAGGAAAGTAAACTCTAGAAAATATTCTTTTAATTCATTTTTACTCTGCCGTACCAAAGTCTGCATAGAAAGGTCACTGTTACTGTACATATTTTATGCGTGGTCTTCTCCGATGTCCCATTGTCATATGACTGATGTACAGTGTTACTATGGTATACTCTTAATATCTATTTTATTGTGGTAATATTCATTATAATTACATTTTTGTATTTACGTTGATTTTATTTATATTACATGAATTTGGCAACAAGTTCTGATAGCTAATATTCATATAAACACACACTTGTTGGTATTGAATGAAGAAAACCAGATATATCCAGAGAAAACTGTGTATAATTTACAGTGGTCCTCTAGCCAGGTGAAAACTAACTAAGTTACTTCCCCTGACAGAACAGGTGCTTGGTTAATTAGCACAGATTTACAATATGACAAATGACTTGTAGGAGAATGGATGATTAGTGTCTATATAACTGTCAATTGTGTCTCCTGACTGACAGGCCTAAGTATGAGACAATCTCCACTGTTGTACACTCCTTTAACTTTACTTCTTACTTTAAATGCCCTTTTGATGATTTTACAGAGTTCAATAAAATGTTTTAAGAAGCATTGTTTTATTTGAAACATCCTGATCAAAGGGGATTATTTAGATTTATACATTTGTCTGTCATTCTGTTTACTTCGTTTACATTTCCTTCAGTCTTAATTTACTATTTGGTTTTTCTGATTAAATCATATATGTAGTTACATATCATTCTTAAATGAAGTTTTATGAGAAAAAAATTAAATAAAATAAAAAAAAAAAAAAAAAAAAAATTCAGATATTGATAAGGTTGGCTTCTATTTAAATATTCTGTAGAATACAAAGATTCTACACGTGACCTGTTAAATGGACTTTTCTAATTGCCTGCTTTGAAATTAATGACTTTATTGACTTAATTGCTGTTTGTGGTTCTTGTGAGTTGTTAATGGAGTATTGATGACATAGTAATGGGTAACTTACTCATTACTCCATTGACAATGATGTTGATAAATATAGAATAAATCAACATTGATTCTACATGATATTTATCTAAAAGTTACCTACTTTATTTAGTCTGTAGGTGACCTATTTTACTATGTCATTTGGTGACTTATTTTACTTAGTCTATAGCTGACCTACTTTACATAGTATATAGCTGACCTAAATGTGCTACTTAACTTTGTGTGTAAGTGACCTATAGCTGACATACTTTACTTAGTATATAGGTGACCTACTTTCCATAGGTGACCTACTTAATCAATGAGTGACCTACTTATACATCATACATTTTATAGGTGACTTACTTTACTGAGTCTGTGGTTGATCTAATTCAATATTTCTAATTGCTGGGCTATACATTTGACTACACTGTATATCTCCCTAACATTATTGTGATTTACAGTTGACTTGCTAATTATTTGGATGATTTTCAACTCTATCATTAGTGCTATTGACTGTATGGGCAGTTTATATATATAAGATTGTACAAAACAAAACAAAAACGAATAGCAACATTAAATGTGACTTAGTACATACCAAGATGTGAATTAAACTTATCTTAAAGCTATATTGTACTTCTTGGTGTCATCTGCGATGTTTTAGGCCAAAAGTGTAAAAGTCCAAGTCACTTGAACAGGGGCTCCATGCAGAGTTATCAGGACAGGGCTCCCCAAATTGGGAGGCTACAATTGATCAATTTGATTGGAAGACAGGGCATGGGGTCTGAAATCGGGAAACTCCTGGCTAAATCAGGAAAGTGGGCAAGAATGTAAGTGGAAATTTAAAAAATGAAAATTAGTCTATATGAATGTTAAAAATATAGAAAGAGGGGTTTATTGAAATTTTTTATAAGAAATCATATTTCTGTGGTTTTTGAAATCAATTTAAGCTCTATACCATTTTGCTTCATAAGGATTTTAGAGACCTATAATAACAATTTACTGTATGTCCTTGATGTGTATTGTCACAATATGGGAATATCATGTTAGAAGTTATGGTGCTGGCTTTTGACAGAACAAGAACCAGTATGTAAAGGTGACAGGGGTGCACTTTGGCCTGGTTCTATACACAGCAATACCTATGACAGATTGGAGTGTTTTCGTGTAAGGCTAATAAAGTAATAACGGGCCGATCATTGAGATTGTTTTCTCCTGTTTCTTCTACGACTGGTCATTTGAATTTTTTGTCATAACTGTCATACTGGACATCTATCAGCAACTGACCAATGACGCCTGTGTCGACCAACATTATAGTCGTATACACGTATAAGTAAGGAAATGGATTATGCTCATTAAAAACTCGAGGGTTTGTTGCAGTGTTGTTTGACATTTTTATGCCTGTTTAGCAGGCCATTCGAGGAACATGTTTGTTTTACTGTGTGACAGTTAAGACTACTGTAGATCCATAAAGTTTTGGCTGATCAAGGACATCACATAAGTTTGACCTTCACACGACCTTCCATTTAATGTTGACGAATCATTGTCTTAACCATCCTAAAAGATCGCAAAATTATGTCTTGTCATTGGACCTTATGATTTACTGTGTACCTTTCAGGAAATGGTAAAAAAGTCTTTTATTTGTAGAAATGTTTACTGCCTAATCTATTTTTGAGCACCGGACTGAATTGGACTGGTTCCAGATATTCATTTTTTATATCATGCATAATAATCGTCTCCAGCTCTCCGCTGTAAGTTAATAATGCATAGGAACCATTTCACATCCTCGGTGTTGGTTTCCAGTAATAAACGTAGATGTTGGTTTAAATTTCTATAAATTTCAACCGCCATTAAACCTAAAATTTTATTACATGTACATGTATCTTGTTTTATAGGCCACAGTTACTTTTATTTCATAGTAAAACTGTAAATATTAAACTTCAGAAAATCTCATTTTATCGCTTGTTTTTGTGGAAAAAAAATACAAGTGCAGTGAAGTCTTGGAGGAACCACATGAAAATTTTATTATTGCCATTTGCATCTCGTTTGAGATGAATTTACGACTTATGTGAAGTACCAGTACTTAGAGAGATATTTATGATCAGATTTAAAATAGAAATATCATCTTTGAAAAAATGATTTTCTAAGATTTAATAGTATTGGTATCATATGTTTGTAAAGCGATCGCACACCTTTGATGGCCAGATAGATTTTTGTTATAATTTTTAAATGAAGTTTTTGATTTAGCACCCTTGCCTCGCTGGAGAACTGATGGATCGGAGAGTCTGTAATTGTTCAGGCATACATTCCCAAAGGTTTCCACTCCAAATGAGAAATGGACAGATTCAAGTAGCTCAAAATAATGAAAGATTCACTTTATTGCTCAAATGCTAAGCATCGAAATAGATTTCATATTCCTGCATTTACGGATGAAAGATGTTGGAAAAAAACCTGGATCTGTAAAGCGGTAATATTATCTATTGGGAGATTTTATTGTCAAGTTTTAATGAAATGATGTGTGCCGGATGGTATTTCACAGGACTTTTAATGTTAGCATAAATGTTCCTCTAACTTTATGATGATGAAATTCAGAAACAACATTAATCTCAACAAAAAAAAAATCTAGAAATTAGGAAGCTCTCAATACTTCGAACAAATATTTGATATATTCATTGGAAACCGTATCACCATATGTTAAATGGCAAAAAAGTCTAGTTCATTTAGCATCGACAGACAAGGTTTTTGATACAAAACATTAAATTGAAGAGTTTAAAATCTGTCGTAACCACGACGATTGGTCATGTGATGGATGTCTAAGGACAACAGGCACTCTGCTGCTGTTGCTGCGGCTGCTGCTGCTTCCAGGCATAGTTCTGTATTCTGTCTGTATTGTATTTCGTTGGGTCATAAATTCAAAATTGCATGGCTGTAAACAGATGTAATAGCTTTGTTTTACCATTGTAACCATTATTTCAATTCAGTCTGCTTTTTATTCTACACAGAAATATTGGAATTTAAACTCAGATATTGCCATTTAATGGCTTATGATAATAAAGATCGGACTGTAGAAAAAAAATTGTCGTATTTTAGTTGGATTGTTATGGTGATGTCACCAGAGCTTACAGCGGTGAGATTTCTAGATAGGGCCTGATTGGTCATTAAGACAGACCAGTTACCTGGATATTGGTTATCATACCATACACCTAACAGGCCCGTAATCTATCATTTCCTCATCTGTAATTTATTGTAGTCGTAATGTAAAACAAAAGTTTATTTTAATAGGAGGAAACATCAATTGTCCATAGTTGAAATGATAGATATCATACAATCTGTATATTTTTAATTTTAGAAATTTACACTTTATCATTGTTATGTTGACTTATGATAGAACATTGACTTGTGGTGCCTAGACGGTATTTGTACTTTTGAGAAATTCTGGGTTAGGATTTATTCCTAATTAGGGTATAAAATGACAGATAATGGGTTTAGACAGGTGATGACGGAACCAGGAATTCTGTAAGGCAGACTGTCAGTCTCTGCTCCTCATCTCCACCAAACCTTAATTACAATTATACTTACCATGCTAGAAATTTACAAATGTGCAATTATTTCCAGTTTTAGACAAGTTACCTGAGTTAGTGACTGTTTTGGTTAGGAAAAAAATTATTTTCATTTTAAAACTTAATTACAAGGGTGGCAGTGAAATGTATTTGGACACCTTGGACAGTCCCTCTAATGTACAGATCATCAGCAATCCCATAAGCCAACACCAACAGCCATTTTGATGATGTAATTTTAATTACGTTGGTTTCTTCCTCATCACTTCAGCAATGAGTGTATCCATCTCAAATGTCAAAATTTAAACTAGAAACACCGCTTAGTAAAGTACATCAAACAAAACGACGGTGAACTTCAGAAACTTAAACAGTTCTGACGGTAAGGATCTGTGTGAGGGAGAGATTAGATGGTGATTTCGGGATGATTCCACTCGGAGGAGGAACATCTGCTAATTGCATACATATCCACTATATATGTATAACGCACTCCTCAAATGAGCTGGCCGTCTGTTCATTAACTTTCAAAATGTTAGTTCTAACACAAAAATAATGAAGGCACATCGGTAAATATTTTTGGATAGAAACTGAAATTGAAGATCAACTTTCGAATGTTTTATAGATATGGTGTTGCCATTTGACCTCTGAGAAGTGCTAGTTACCATAACAACATCTACAGTTTAATAGCAACATATGTAGAAATTACTTCGTTTTTTATTATTTTTTTTTACAAAGAAATTTTCTTATTCTAGAATGTCGGGCTTAAATACAATTGTAAGCTGAAGATGTAACGGTAATAGTGAAGCATCAGGATGAAAATATTTCATTTAATTAATTTCAGAAACATAAAGATGATGTTTTTTAAGAAGCTTTATAATGGAATGGTGATGTTAAATCATTGTAAAGATTACCCTGGGTCTAGTGTTTGGTGTATTACTGACTGGATGAGGGCCAGACCAATATAGCTTTCAAATGGTACAGGAATGTTTACAAAGGTCTATATTCACAGACTTTTCTCACTAACTGAAAAAAACAGTGCGTTACTATGGTGATGTATGAAGATATCTGTAGCATTTCTGTTAATTATATGAAATTGTATAAATGTTATATATACCATCATCAATTGATCATTTGGTTAAATGAGGTACCCTAAAGAATGCAACTTTATCACAGAGATTGAGATGACACACATCTTTTGTGTTCATCAAAGGTGTGAGATGGTACTGATCAGGTGTAATTCTTTGTTATAGACTTGATGTTGATGGTGAAATGATTCGTTGCTAAGCATATGATACACGGGCAGAAAAACCATTCTCTCTCATTATTGTACCAACAAATTCACGATTATATTATCCTTTGTTATGCTTTTCTTTCATTTTTATATGACATTGACCCAACTAGACATTTTTTATATGCAGCACATGCAATCTAGAAAAAATTGGGACCCAATTCAATCATGTCAGTTGGAAGATTTGTGGGACTTTTATTATCAATTACAGAAAAAATTGAAAACACAAAAGAAATATGTCTGTGATGTTATCGTTGTAAAGTTTCCGAATTAAGTCTACTGTTCCGTCAGAGCTGTATAAGTGAAAATCTGATCACGAGTAAAATCAATTGTCAAAATAATGACAGATACATACATATCTGTGGTAATTGTTTGACTATGATATCAACAGTGTTGGGAACTAGAAATAAATCAGCCACAACAGCACTGCACTTCAACATCAATCTCCCGGTGCCTTTTTCCTCTAAGCACAGTTTGTCAAATCACCAGACACTATCCAAAGAACCTCATTTTAAGCATGCCCTCTAAACATAGACATGCTGGTCAGCAATGACTTCCATCTTTACAAACAATTTCCACTCCCTACCAACTAACTCCTCTTTAAACAAGCTCCCTTACTCATCAACTAAATTCTCTTTAAGAAAGGTCCCTTAATCATCAACTAAATTCTCTTTAAGAAAGGTCCCTTAATCATCAACTAAATTCTCTTTAAGAAAGGTCCCTTAATCATCAACTAAATTTTCTTTAAGAAAGGTCCCTTACTCATCGACTATCTTCTATTAAATAAGCTCCATTCCCAACCAACTAACTAACTCCTCTTCAAACATGCTCCCATCCCAACCAACTGACTTTTCTTCCAACAAGCTCCCTCCATTCCAACTAACTCTACTTCAAACAAGAACCCCTCTCAACCAACTTACTCCTTTTCAAACCAAAGTTCTCTCCCCACCAATTAATTCCTCTGTAATTGAGCTCCCTTCCATATACACTAACCTCTCTTTAAAAACAAACTCCCCTCCCCACCAACTAACTCCTTTTAAACAAGCTCTCTTACCAACCATCTAACACCTCTTAAACAAGCTCTCTTACCCACAAACTAACTCCTCTTAAACAAGCTCTCTTACCCACCAACTAACTCCTCTTAAACAAGCTCTCTTACCAACCATTTAACACCACTTTAACAAGCTCTCTTACCAACTATTTAATACCTCTTAAACACGCTCTCTTACCCACCAACTAACTCCTCGTAAACAAGCTCTCTTACCAACCATCTAACACCTCTTTAACAGGCTCCCTTACCAACCATTTAACACCTCTTAAACAAGCTCTCTTACCCACCAACTAACTCCTCTTAAACAAGCTCCACTTTCCACCAACTTACTCCTCTTAAACAAGCTCTCTTACCAACCATTTAACACCTCTAAACAGGCTCCCCTTTCCACGAACTAACTCCTCTTAAACAAGCTCTCTTACCAACCATTTAACACCTCTTAAACAAGC